>NW_027120923.1:0-90942 GCF_030686945.1 Centruroides vittatus
CAATATATTAAACTTATTGTTAAAATAAAATTTATTATAAACTGTTCAAATGACTTATAATTTCTTTTTTTTCATCTGTAGATTATTTGCACGGTTTATATGTATCATATGAGAAACAAAATTTTAGGAAGTAGGCGCTAAGTGATAGAGTTTAAAAGTACTATATAACTTATTTCTGAAATATGAAAAATTTTTGCCGACTTTATGTAAATTAATTACTTCACTTACTTGCAGAAATATGTCATGTTGTAGATAAACTGAAGGGAAAGGTTCAGCAAAATTCATTTTTATAACGAATCCATTATTTTTAAAAAGTTAACAGTTAGACATAAGAATTCAGCAATTATTTGTAGGGTTTATATCTATCATGTAAAAAACAAATTTTTAGGAATTACAATCAGAGGTTCATTTTCTTGGAGTTTAATATTCTTTAAACTGTTTCTTAATTATATTTAAATAAATACTCAGTAATATAAATTTAAATGTATAGAAATTAATTAAAATGATAATGTTATTGATAATAAGTTAATATTAAATAAATAAATGTAATCATATTATATATGAATTTTTTACATATATTTAAAACTAATCTAATTGTACATACTATAATATATAACTAATACAGATAGTGTTACAATTTTATTATGTTTTTAGTTAGCTTAATTAAATAAGTTGTTTTTAAAATAAACCACCTTACTGTTGTAAAATTTATTCTTAAAGTTCGTTGATATGTAATAATTTTCATTGAGATGAAATGAGTTTATAAAAAAATGTATATAATCACAGTTTCATTTTATAAATTTAATAACTTTAATTAGAGTTTATCAGTTAAATAAATATTATTTCAAAGAAATTCAAAGTTTAATAAGTTGGATCACACAGTATAAATTTGGTTTGAAGAAAGACCATTTTGTAATATTATTATTATCATTATTGCTACTGTACAATTTGAGTAAAATTCTTGTAATATATCTTTTAATTCTACTTTCATTTCATTATAGTAACTAAATTTTGTAAATTTTAAAAACAAGTTTCATTTCAATTCGATTACAATATAAATTTTTTAAAATTATATTTTTATAGATTTCACATTAACAATTTGATAAAATGGATGAAATAATTGAATATAATAGTGATATAATATCAAAAATAGGAAGACGAGACAACATTTGGTACTGTACATCAATGAACATTCTATATGGTCGGTAAGAAATGTTTATGTATGAAATCTTTTCGTTATTTTCTTATTAAATATAAAATAATATTAATCCTATTTTTTATTTATATAAAATTACAGAATGATATGCCGATAGTTTCCCCTCAGGAACAGGGAATTTTCCTACTGCTAATGAATTCATCACTTTTGATAATTTATCACCACGAGATAAAAAATTTTGTTAAATTTGGAAAATTTTTTACATGAACTGCATTTATCATATAAAAAACATAATTTTGGAAGTTGGGAATGTCATATAGAATTTTATTTAATTTATATAAAAAGTACGATATAATTTATTACAACGGAAAACAAATTGAATTTAATTGTTTAAACTTAACCGAAGCAATATATAACATAAAAAATTCCATCATTTGACATTAAAGTTGGGAGTACCTAAATCCTCAAAAATTGGACATCGAACTTCTTTGGTGTCTAAGATTGGACAATATTAAAAAAATTGTTATTACCACAAATATTTTAAAAAGAAATGCTCTTTTTGCGATATTCTATTTTACGGACAATTCTTAATTATACAAGTAAGAAATATAATTTAGATAATTATTATATTGAACTATTTCTGTATTTTACTTTGTCTTATTGCTAAATGTTATTTTAAGTTGTCGCGTTATAATTTATTCTTTATATTAGAACAAATTGTAAAAATTATTAATGCAAATTCATTTTATAATAATAAATTTAATAATTAGAAAGAATATATTAAACTTTGCCTAACTGTTACACTGGTACAAGATTTTACATGAAAACTAAAGAAATGAAGTGAAAAGTTTTCTAAATATGAAAACTAAAAAAACAGGTTGAGTAGTTTTTTGAGAATAGAATTATTTATAATTGTAATTTACCCGAGAAATTTCTGAACTGAAAATAATTTATAATCTGAAAAAAAAATTAAACACCACAAATTATTTGTAATCTTAATTTAATGGACATCTAAAGTTAATTTTGTGATCAAGATTTCTCTTGAAAAATTAATTTACTTAAAATTTAATTGGAATAAAGTTGCCAAATTCCAACCTCTTTCAGATAATTTTATTATCCTCTTCATACATAAGTTAGATATAAAATACCAAGTTAGGTTTTAAAATACCAAAAATTAAAAACCACAACTTTAAGCAAATTACAAGATTACTTAAACTGGAATTTTGTTTCTGGTTACCAAAAACCTGACCAACAATTTATTGACGAGTTCCAAAATATCAAAAATTAAATCGAGAATTATCATCAGCCGTCGCGAAACTTTATTCCTGCACTTACATGCAGAAATATGTCTTACTTTAGATAAACTGAAGAAAACAGTGGAAACACTTAAATAAACTGTAACCTAAAAACCTTTTCAAAATAATTTCAATGTTATATTATTTTGTGTACCTGAATATCAATCAAGAAAATTAATTTCAGTATTGACAATAAAACTATTACACGACAAATTATTTATATCCTGAAAAATTATTTGTGATCTTAATTTACTCGAAATGTACTTAAATTATAAAAATGTATTAATTAAATTAAATAATAATTTGTAATCTTACTCGAAAAATTAATTTTGTGAATTTCATGAGCTGTATTTATCATACAAAAAATATAATTTTGGATGTTGGAAATTTTCATAGTAAGGTATATGAAATTTTATTTAATTTATATAAAAAGTACGATATAATACAAGAGAGGGCAAATTTAATTTTTTAAACTTAACCGAAACAATATATAACATAAAAAGTTCCATCATTTGACATTGAAAAGTTGGGAGTACCTCAAATATTGGCAAAAAATGGACAGATAGAAATTTTTATTCTCTTAATGCAAATACAATTATTTAGACATCGAACTTCTTGGGTGTCTAAGATTGGATAATATTTTAAAAAATTATTATTACCACAAATATTTTTAAAAGAAATGTTCTTTTTGCAATATTCTATCTTACGAACAATTCTTAAACAAAAAATAGCTATTTTCAAAATGAATACATTGTATAGGTATTTAATAAATAAGTAAGAAATATAATTTAAATAATTATTATATTGAACTATTTCTGTATTAGAACAAATTGTAAAAATTATTAATGCAAATCAATTTAATAATTAGAAAGAATATATTAAACTTTGCCTTACTGTTATATTATTATTTCAAGTTGTCCCGTTTTAATTTACTTTCTATATTAGAACAAATTGTAAAATTTATTATTGCAAATTAATAATTAGAAAGAATATATTAAACTTTGTCTTTTTGTTATAACATTATTTCAAATTGTTGTGTTTTAATTTACTCGACAAATTTTTATTTTAAAAATTACCAATGCAACTTATTTTCTAATAATAAAATATTATTTCAAATTGTCATGTTTTAAATTTACTGAAATATTCTCAACCGCGATATTTTTAAATTTAAGTAAAAATGAAAAGTAATTTTTCATTAGGAGTTTCAACACGATGAATTGCAAGTATATATCTAGTTGATATATTTTAAAAAGAAATTTAGTTACCAGCCTGCAAAAATTGAATCATTTTAACTTACTCAATAAATTTTTATCCATTTAATAATTAATACAGAAACTTTACCTTATTGTCAAAATAAAATGAATTTAATTCAAATTTGTAATTAGAAAATTAATTTTGTGATCAAATATTGTTAAAATAAAATTAATTTAATTCAAATTTATAAAAACATTTAATAATTAATTTAAATTTGTGATCAGTATGTCTCATGAAATTAATTTTGTGATCAGTGCTACTCAAACCACTACTACTTACAAAAATAAATATCTAGGTATATTATTATTAAAAATAAAACAACATATTTCAATAAGTAAATTAACTGTTAATTAATTTTGTTACTTAAAGTTTGAGGGGCCCCGCAAAAAAAAATTCAAATGGGCCTCGCACCTATTCGATCCGGCGCTGGGCTTACATGTTCGGACATGTCGCGCGGAATCGATGCACAGCTACAATTTATTTTGTGTTATTTATTTCTGTGTTTGTTATATCTACGGAGACTTGAGAGACTATTCTACGTCATCCAAACGAAGTAGAACTGATTCTTCTGCATCAAACAAGAAAAGAAAAAACTTTATCTTTGGAATGTAAAGTTAACATTATTAAAGACTTCGACACAAAAATGAAAATTTGTGAATTGGCAAAGGAGTTTGATCTACCGGAATCGACGGTCAGAACAATTATAAAAGGTAAAGAAAAAATTCTCGAAGCTGTGAAAACTTGACAGAAGGCCTCAGTTCAATTGAAAAGGGGTTACAAATTTTAGAAAATAGACTCCAACGAAGAGCGCATTTCTTCTACAAAATGAGAAATAAAAAAATTATTAGTATGCTACGAGGAACTTTTGCGGGAGAAAAAATTCTTTGAGCCGTCAGACGAATTTGTTCGATTTTATGAAGCCTTCTACATCAAAATAACTTCGGTTTACGATTTTCATAATATAATTTGTTATACATATGTATTATCCAGTGGCGTGCCGTGACATTTGATGATAGGGAAGCTGTGTTTCTGTAAGAAGCCGACTTACAGGAGCAATCAATTAATTGCGCGCCAGGGCCCGTTCGCATTCGTTTGTTCGATAAGCCAGTAAAAACCGTATACTTTTTAAAATGTATTTTTAATAGATTATCCGACGTACTTAATAAATAAGAAAGTTCAATATAATTACCTCCATTATTAGATTCAATAAATTCCCTACGCCCTCTAAATGCCAATTCTCGCTTTGAGAAAAAACGTATAACGTCTATTAATTTAGATGTGTCTATTAATCGTAATTATCTCGTTATAATTTTCAATATTTATTTTATATTGTCTACCAATGTTAAATTCCATTCTATTTTGATTTCCAAATTGCTTCAATTTTACGAAAGAATCGTCATTCGTCATAAATTTTATCGTCAAGATGTCGAAATTTTTTGTCGATGTATTTATATTTAATTTAGGCATTGGTCTTTCTCTTTTAATAATGTTTTCTTTTTCATTATATGGTCTCGAGCCAAAACTTTTTTAAAATAAATTTTTTAATCACTAGCCATGATATAAGGACTAAAATTAAAATTATAAAAAAACTTACTTGGTAAAACAAAATGTGTGATGAATATACATGCCTAGTAAAAAAATTCTTCAATTGTACGAATATACTTTTAAAGAAACTTATAATTAAATATAACTTTGTGAAGAAACGTACATAAAAATAACAAAATATTCTTTACTTTTTAAATCTTAAAACAATCCACTTAATGAAATAGCTCCCTAGGAGTGGCTAATGAATGGAATCAGAGACGGTCCAGGTAGGTGTGTGCGTGCCAAATCCCGAGGGTGCCGATACCGATCAATGTCAAATGCCTCTTTTGTCGCATCACTAGTATATTTCAAAGGACGCGACAGGGCTGTTGTAAATTTTAAACATTTCTCACCATAGCTGTAAAAATCTAATATGTCAAACTTAACATATTGTCCGTCGTTCGTTTTCTACCTAATTCGTTTTAGGGCCAAGTGTCCACGGAAATTTCCAAAATTTACAACTTTTCGGTCACTCTCATTGAACTGGAAAAATTTCTGTCTTTATTACATCTAATATTATGAAGAGAACAGACCCCACTGTACTCGGCAAGAGATTGGTTCGGTTAAGCTTCTGTTTAAGTAAAATTTCGGCTCTTTCATCAGGGTTTTATATATGTTTCTAATTTCCTAATCGCATAATTATTTAACTACTACTTAAGTAGAAATAAGTTGAAACCGGTTACTTTGTACTCGGTTATCTGTAGTCTTGGGAAAAAAGTGGAAAGAAATTTTTATGACAACCGATACATAAATCGTAAATTTAAAGAAAATAAATTCTAGAGCTTTTTTTGTACCATTGTACGTTTCATTCATTAAATTTGGTTGTAAATGATGCTGCCAAAGTAACAGTTAATTTTTTAACACTACTAGAATTGTACACGTTTTTTCTGCATCCCCTTACAGACCGGACATACTAAATCGTAATATCACCGGCTTAACATTGAAATCCATAAGTAATATAAGATGGGAGAGCGGAATAAACGCGGAATAAATATATCAAATATTTTAATGGATTTTTTTAAAACTCCTGTCAACTATACAGAACTATCATAAAAACATGCCAGTAAATTCCTATCCGTTGGGTTAAGTTATAAATCTAGTGTAGGGTGGGCAACCTTTTTTATAACGTGGGCCAGAATAAATTTTACGTTTTTTCCGCGGGCCGTAGTAGTTAATTGACGCCTCCTTGTAACTTGTAATTTTTTAGTCTGCAAATACGAAATAAATAAATAAAAAGTTAATTACTACATTTATTTCTCTTATCGTTTTCGAAAATTACAAAGAATTGGAAAAATAATTTAATAATCTATTAAAGATCTCGCGGGCCAGATAGAAACTTTTCGCGAGCCGTAGCTGGCCCGCGGGCCGGGGTTGCCCGCCGTTGATCTAGTCTGCTCGTGATTCACATAATCGGGTGAGGGCGGCCGAATATCTAGCAGGCAGGCGGCTAACAGCCCACAACCGGTCCGTGATATAAAATTAGAAGCTTTATGTGTGAAGCATCTACCAGCTAAACCGGGTGACGTTGATGCTCTGTAAAGCGCATGCGCCAATGCCTATAATCTGGCTGCTTGGAAGCTGACAAGCAGGCGGCTAACAGCTCAGAACCGGTCTGGGATATAAAATTAGATGCTTTATGCGTGTGTTGCTTCTACCAGCTAAACCGGGTGAGGTTGGTGCTCTGTAAACCGCATGTGCCAATGCCTATATAATCTGGATGATTGGAAACTGACCCGGTTTCGACATTCCTTCCGCCACTGAATTATTCGAATATACAATAGCAATCTTATCGTTTTTCTCAGATATAGTATAGAAATTTGTAAAAGATACATAATGCAGTTATAATAAAAAATTAATTTTAATTAATTAAAAGTACGTTAAAATATGAAAATCTATATTTTATAAAATACAAGGGAAGGTCATTGGATGGTGGAAGCGGCGCTTCCATCGCTTCCAATGACGGCACGCCACTGGTGTACCAAGATGTAATTCAAATTATAACAGCGCAACATATTTCCCACGATTTCCTTTTTTAAGAGAAGAAAAACGTACAGTACATTATGGATTCGAACTATTCATTGTAAAGATTTTAATCCAGTTCAACGGCAATAATTTAGGTATATGAATGAAATTAATGTATATAAACTACTTATACTTATCACTTATAAATAATTAATAATTAATTAATGATCTAAGAAAAAAAATTGTTCCTCGCTATAATGTACACTCAAACCTGTTTTTGTGCGGTTAATAATAACTTCCCTTAGTTTCGTCGTGATTGTTTTGTGGTTCCGACGAATCTGACAGTTATAAATATCGCAGTAGAAAGCTTTACGAGTTTAAATCTCGCTCTTTCTGGTCTCGAGAAATTCGTCGTTTCAGTCGGAGACAGATATTCCCGGCTGAGGGGAAAAGTTCGACGTGTTGGAATGTCGGCGTCGTCGGCCGAACGGAAAAGTTTTCCGGAAATGACGTCAACGTCGACGCCACGTCGATTGCGTTTTCCGCTCTCGGACAAATAAAAAATCACACAAAAACAGGGTTGAGTGTACATTATACTTTATATTCCTCAACTATCCTTTTCATTTGTTTATTTTTTATATATTTTTACTTTTTCTGCTCTGTGAGCACTAAGAGAACCTTTTTTCCAGGCTCATTATGAGCTTAATCAGGCCCACGACGGGATGGTAAGTGACAAAGTCCGACATATCCAAGACAGATCACCCCAAAAAATTTCCAACCCGTTTTCGGATGCTCCAGAGCGGTAAGCTGACGTCTTAACTGCTTAGCCTCCGGCCATCACGATTTTTATATCCGTATGACTTATCAATACGTTCATACAACCATAACGCTCTCGATGACAAGCGTTTCTATTAGTAAACTCCATTCATGAATAATAGTCGTAAATTTTAAATTTAGTAAACACGATAAAAATATTGAAATATGTTTTAAAGCTATTTTAATTTTTAAGTAACGTTAAAAAATTACAATTGAATTACTTTTTAACGAAATAAGTATTCAATTTTGCCGTTATGCAACATCTTACATGCAGAGGACGCTTCTTTATCAGATCACGTGAATATCTGTTTACGAATTTTGATGAGGAGGATGAGTTGATTAGGTGAGGTCGAATGAGAATAATAGTTTAAATAAAACGTATAAATTTAAGACTTAGTAAATGTTTGTAGTGTTTAAATTAATTATAAATATTCTTTGAAATAAAATACATCAGTATTAACCGGGTTTTTAATGTCAAAAGTGACATTTCTTAAGTTTTAAATTTATTTCATATGTTATTTATTAAAAAAAAGTACTGTAATCGCCAGGTTTGAGCGATTCATTTATTAGTTGAGCTGAGGAGATTTTGTCGTATTAATTATAATTTATTATGTTACTAAGCTTAAGTCTAAACAGTAAAATTGGGCAATAATATACTACGACAGTAGACGTTACTTTTAAGTAAATGATCCATATATAAATATATAGATATTAACGTAAAAGTAACTTCTACTTAATATAACCAATTCCTGAAGTAGATTTATTCGTTGAAATGTTTGTTTACAAAATTTCCATATCAGATAGTAATTACGTAATCGTAATTATAATTTCGAATGTTTCACAACTATTTTATGTATTAAATTATGTAACACAGTAGAACTTCGTTAATTTGAAATAGCCAATAATCCGGAATTTATTTCGATACGTAGTGCAAAAATAAGTACTGTATTGCAGTATGTGCACATGAATCATTGTGGATGTTGATTTTATGCAATGACGTTTTCGTTATTCAGAGCTTAAATTGAGTCTATTCATTAACGTTTTGCAGATTTTTCAGATGTGCTATGATTTACTCAGTCTGAAGATGCTACAAAGCATCTTCAGACTGATTAAATTGCATGCAAAACAAATTGAAGCATTTGGTGGCATATGCTAGTACAAAATGTACAGCAATGCCTGCAACTTTCGAATTGCATGTAACTTCTCAAAAATATAAAAATGTTTGATAATGTGCCTTCACTGTGACCTTCATAGATGCCGGATTAAAATACTGCATTTAAAATAAGCAACAGATTGTTTTAAGTTTTTAGAAATAATAAAATGAAAAACCATTGAAAGGATAGCTAATGTTAGTGATTTGTTATTAAAAAAAATATATAAATAATAATAATAATAATAATAATAATAATAATAATAATAAAACTACAGAAAACACATACTCAAAGATGCAACACTCACAAATGACACATGCAGAAAATGTCACATCATGCCAGAAACTATACAACACATCACCTCTGGTTGCAAGCTCTTGGCACAGACAGATTATTTACACAGACATAATCAAGTAGCAAATATAATACACTAAGAGCTTGCAAAGAAACACAAATTAGTAGACATCCACGAACCATACTACAAATACATTCCACAGACAGTATTGGAAAACAACACGCACAAAATGTACTACGACAGAGCCATAATCACAGATAAAACAATTTACCACAACAGACCAGACATCACACTCATTGACAAACACAATAAAATCACATACATTATAGACATATCCATTCCAAACACTCACAATATACAAAACGCATGCACTGAAAAAATTAGCAAGTACACAGAACTCGCCCAGGAAATAAGGCATCTGTGGAGGATGGATAGGGTGCTTATTGTATCTGTTGTTCTCTCCTCTACAGGTGTCATACCACACACACTACACAAAAGCCTGGGCACATTAGAATTGAATAGAAACACATACATCACACTACAGAAGGCCACTATATTGAATACATGTCATATTGTGAGAAAATTCCTGAATACAGACACACACACTGATACACTTCTTTAATTTCTGTTTTGGTTACTATGCCTTGACTTTGGTCCGGCATAGTACACAGCCACCGGTGTTAACCGAGTATATCTCACTTAACCCAACATAATAATAATAATAATAATCTCATCATTTCTCATTTTACTCATCATATTTTAATTTTTTTAAGAAATGGAATTAAAAAAAGTATTAATTTGTTAATATTTTTAAGTGAACAAAAGTTTTTTTTTTTCAGATTTAGAAATTTTGAAATGATTACAGAAATATTTTAATTTAGTAATTGTAATAATTTTATCAGTATTATTTTATTAAACAATTTCATATTGAGCTGAGATTAATTATAAGTTTCTTGAATAGATTATTTCAAAAGATTTTGTAAAAGATGAGCAAATTCAAGTTGTTGACCTTTGATGTCACGAACACATTATTAAAGTTTCGCATGTCTGCTGGAGAAGCATATGCTCGTACGGCAAAGATATATGGTGTTCACGTAGATGCGGCTCGGTTAAACGAAGCATTTAAAACACAGTGGAAATTACTAAGAAAATTACATCCTAATTTTGGAGCTTATGAAGGCCTTACATCTCAACAGTGGTGGCAAGAAATGGTGAAGAGGACCTTTCATGATGGTGGATGTTTAGATGCAAGTGAAAAACAGATAGAATTAATTACTAATCATCTTTTCAGTGATTATTGTACCAGTGCTTGTTGGGCTGTATATCCTGGTACACAAGAAATATTAAAAAAGTTTAAAGAGATGAATATTAAAATGGGAGTTATATCAAATTTTGATGAAAGACTAGAGAATTTGCTAGTTACAATGAAATTGAGAGATTATTTTTGCTTTGTTCTTCCTTCTTACATTATAAAACATGAAAAGCCATCAGGTAAAATTTTTGAAATAGCACTCAGTCATGTTAGAAGTTCAGGAGTGAAGGGAAAAGATGCTGTTCATGTGGGTGATAATTTTGAACTAGATTATCTGGCTGCTAAAAATGCTGGATGGAATGCTATTTGGCTTGTTCAGAAAGAAAATGATCTTGAAAATCTGAAAAAAGTAAATCAGAATGATGTGATTTATAATATAGCTGAACTAAAAGATCACATCTTAAATTAATTAAAATTTATTTAAGTATAAAGATCTGTTTTTATAGAAGTAAATGTTATATTCTGTATGTTAGTAAATGCAATTTACTATGTATATATGTTTTTTATAAAATTTTTAAGTTTTTAAACTATATTATATACATGTTGGAAGTTTGGTAACTGTTTTGTTTAAAAATGAAAGAAGTAATAATATAATAGATCAGTCATAAGAAATTTAACATTATTTAGTTTTAGTTGTTGGCTTAATAATTTTTTTGTTCTAGTTTATTGTAATAACAATATAGTTATTACAGTAACATAATCAGTTTTTTGAGTCATATTTCAAGTTAGATGGGTTAGACCAATTTCTGCCTTATTGGCATAATATCATAAAAACACATTACAATGTCCTTAGTATTCCTTAGCTTATCTTTATTTTTTTATAGTACTCCAACAAAGCATAGATTGTTTTAATCCTGGACATACAAGGTTTGATCAAAAAGTATTCAATTTTCTTATTTTTCTTTACATCTGTTAACACTATGTTGTCATGTGTCCTTGGACCCTATAGAGCTAGTGAAAAGAAGGGCAAAACTAGATTGAGGTGCCTCTATTGGCGACACTGGGTAACAGAATCGGGGCTACAAAGGCGGCACCAGTGTTATTCCACCTAGTACTTTTGTACTAAACTAGCACCTTTTTACTTGTTCCAGTACCAAGATACCCAACACCATTTTCCTAGTACCATTTAGAAAATCCTAATATCTTTCCTTTCAATTTAGTACCTTTGAAAACTTTCATTTTTATTCTATATTTCTATATTTTTTTACTTTACTTTGGCAGTAAATAGATGTTTTTATTGCTTCCTCATTCAAGTGCAGCAGTTGAACATATTTTTTTGCAATTAAATTTAATAAAAACTAAACTACAAAATCAAGTTCTTACCAATTAACAGTGAAGCACTGTTATTAGCAAAGGAGCTACTTAAAAGCAACAACAATAAATGTTACACTTGGAAACCATCATCTGCTTCAATCGTACAAAAACATTGTAGTGAAGATTCTGATGTTTTTGATCTTACCAGTGATTTTTCAATGTGATAATTTTAAAGTTTAGTACTTCATGTTCATATATATATATATATGTAACACAAAATTCATACAGGATAAATTCATATTATTAAAATATATACATATATATATTTTAATAAATAGAAAATTGATAAATTATAAATTTTTATATTATTTATAAGTATATATTTAAAAATAATATATAATATATACATACATTCAGCAGTTTACAGTCAAAGTAATGCCTGCATTAGTCAATACAATCACTTCTCAACTTACAACAGGGTTTGTTTCTGCAACTTCGGACATAAGTCGAGACATGACTGTATTTAACAAGAAGACAGTTGTTAAATACACAGGCACACAGGTATGAGACAAAGGAACAAACATTGCAGTGTAAAATGCCATTGTCTATATGACCAAAGAAGGCACAGCAATCATGCAGCAATGGGAAGATCATGTTGATTTTTTTTTTTTTTTGATTACCAGGGCATAGTTCATCATGAGTATGTCCCTCATGGACAAACTGTGACAAAGGAATAATCCTGATTGTTTTATGTCACTTAAGAAATGTTAGGTGCAAGAGACCTCAGCTCTTGCAATCTCATGACTAGTTTATTCATCACGACAATGCTCTGGACTATGGATCATATCTCATCCAGACATTTCATTTAAAATGCAGTGTTGAAAAGGTTCAGCGTCCTCCTTATTCCCCAGACATTGCACTGGCTGACTTTTGGCTCTCTCCCAAACTCAAGATGTTACTGAAAGGAGAGAGATTTCAGGATGCAGAGAAGATCATGACTAATGTGACAAAGCACCTGATAGAGATCGCAATATATGAATTTGAAAAGTACTTCCAACAGTGGAAGCATTGCTGGAGAAGTCAACTCACATGGGGACTATTGCTTGAACCAAATAGATATGCAGGTTTTTCCCTGACTTCAGATTAGATACTTTTTGATAAGACCTTGTATTTATGATTTATGGTCCTGGACTTGTATTTTATTTTATCTAATTTTCTTTTTACATTGATTTCATTGTCACCATGTAAAATAGTTCAAATATATTTTTTTTGATTAATCACAAAAAAAAATTATAGGAAAACTTTATTTGACCTTTTTATTTGGAAAAACATGTTTTATTTATATTTTTAATTGTTCAGAATTGTTATAAATTATATACAAGGGTTTTTACAAGTTATGTACAGGACCATAGGAGATTGTGCAGAGAAGCATCAGGTGATTGTAGGCAAAGCATCTGGAAAGGTGTATTGATTATATGATGCATCATTTCAGATCAGCAATACTGTCAAAAGGAAATTAATTGCATAAAATTCATGTGTGTAGTCAAATTAAGCCCAGCTGCATAGTTCTGTAATTCACAAATATGCAGATTGAAGATTGAACTTGTTCTATTTAATACATGAAAGATTACCAGTTTATCATAATTGTGTTTAATTTTATTTAAATAACATTTAAAAACTGGTAATTTGTTGTGTTCTTGCTATTATCTGTATATCTAGTATTAAAAAAAACAAGTTCTGTCTTCGCAACGTACCTAGTTGTGAGTTACAGAACTATGCAGCTGGGCACATTAGTTGAAAGTGATTTGACCACACAAACTTTTTGCAATTAATCTCCATTTGACAATATTGTAGACCCAAAATGATGCAAGTATATGGTCTATTGGTTATAACCAATAAACCATATACTGGCCCTTAATGCTTTGCCTGCAATCACGTGATGCTTCTCTGTGCAATCTCCTATGGTATGTGACTTATGAAAAACCCTGTGTATAAAGTGTATAAAATATCAGTTTGGAAAATATATTGGAAAATTACTTGAAATTATATTAAAGTTTATGAAATTATTTTTTTTACATGTATATTTGCTAAAGATACATAATTTAATTGATTTTTGGTGATAATTCAAAAAATTGAAGTGCCATGGTTGTACCATTCCAAAGTTATGTAATTTATCGTATTTTCAGTTTCATTGATGATATTTTATATTTCCAATTGTATGGAAAGTTGTGTGTGTGTTATGTTTATAAAATTCTCAGATTTTAATTATAAAAATAAAAATGAATGCCTTGTTTAAAAAATCATTTCCTCAATTGTTTAAAGTCAACAATATTAAAGAAGGAAAATAAAATATTATAATGCTATTATTATTATTATTATTATAGAAAGATTTTATGAATAAAAATACATTATTTAAAAAAAGAATTTAATTTTTTTATTTTAGAATATAATAAAAGTTAATATGGATTCTTAACATTAAAATTTTTCATAAAACTCATATTAGAATAAACCAAAGGATTGAATTAGTTTCCAACTATAAAAACTTTACAGGATCATCTCTAAGAAATTTTTTCTTCTCCAGTTTTCAAATAATTTCTCATGGAAAATGTATTAGCAGTATTTTAAAATATATTCCAAAGTTGTTTATTAGGTCAAAATTGTATAAATTTCTATCAAAAATATCAAATTATATACATTTTCTATAGTATTAAAGGTTATTTATTCAAATATAATTTCTATAGTTATATTTATTTACTGCAATGCCTGTGCTTTGTTTTTTTATTTACTGCAGTGCCTGTGCAAACTATTTTGAAATCAAACACAAAAAGAAAATATATTTTTTTAAAAATATATCATCATTATTATCAAATATATCATCATATACAGTACATATAAGTGTAAAAATTCAATTGTAAGATTAAAGAACAAATTCTACATATTTATGATAACCTATTGAATGTTTTGTTTTTGAGTTAGTGTCAGCAATCCTTCCTTGTTCTATTGAGATGTAAATGTCATTAATTATGTTACATCATTAATTAAGGATATCATTTTTAATCCTAGTATTTATAACATTTATTGTAATTTCTGTTGTAATAAAAAGAAAAAATATGACAAGGCTCCCTCTGTCGCGTAGCAGCAGAGTTAACGTTTTTTTTTTTTTAATGTAAACAACCCGCATGTAAGTCAGCCATGTCGTTTACTCGTGAAGTCCACGTGTAAAGTTATTTATTTCAATAAAAAGTAATAGGTTATGGGCCCAGTCCACGTCCAGTCCACGTGAAAATAAGAAAAGTACAATTTTGAATGAAAGAGATCATTGTGGAGCACCTCTGAACTTGGTTGAATACGTGCGAAGGAGAACGAATAGAACGAAAATGGCTGCCAGCGGGGATTACAAGGTAAACGTAGATAAGCTCGAAGGGCCTGAAGACTGGGCAAAATGGAAATGGCACGTTTCTATGGTGTTGCGTTCATACGGATTAGAAGATATTAACGGAAAACGTGTACGCGTTGAGTTACCAACAGAACCGACGAATGAACAAAAGGCAACATACGCTGAGTGGCAGAACTTGCGAGGGCGGCAAGTTTAATAGCAAGTACGCTAAGTAAACCAGTTGCTGAGCTCGTGTTGACGTGCAACGGTGCGAAAGAAATTTGGGATAAATTACGTGCGTGATTTGAGCGCAGCAGTACGTAACGTTTGAACATGTTAATTGAAGCCTTCTTTCGAGTTAAACGGGATGAGGAGGAGGACATTAGCACGCATGTTGCCAAATTGCAAAAGTTATTTGTTGATTTAAACGACGAATTAACGAAACACGAAGAAAATACTTTGTCTGAAAGAATATTAAACGGCCGAATTTTATTTACATTGGGAAAAGACTATGATAATTTCAAAGACCTTTGGGACACGATTCCGTCAAAAAATCAAAGTTTGAATTTACTCATTGAAAAACTGTGCACGATTGAACTGCGTGATCAAGACACAACCGAAACAAATGCGTTTGTCGCTTCTTGCGAGTATAAGAAGAAACAGAATTCTGGAAAAACAAAAATGTCAGTGGAACGGGCAAAACAAAAATTTCCATGTAACAAGTGCAAACAATTGGGTCATTGGGCAGCAGATTGTCCGCAGAAAAAGACAGGTGTCGGGAGTAATAAGCAACGAAGTGTCAATGTATTCATTTCACATGTCATGGGCGCGTCGGTTGGAAACTACATTGATGCAAATAAATGGTATTGTGATAGTGGCGCAACCAAGCATATTACCCCAAACAAACAATACTTCGTCTCATATAGAGAATTTGTTGTTCCTGAAGTAATCTCACTTGGAAAGCAAAATGTGAGTATGTATGCACATGGCCAAGGAACAATAAGGATTCAAGTTCGACGAAACAATATCTGGTATAATGCTGAAATGAAAAATGTTTTGTACGTCCCTGATGCAAGTGTCCACTTGTTTTCTGTCAGAGCAGCAGCATCGAACGGCTACAGGATAGTAATCTATGAGAGAAGTGTTAAAATTCGAGACGAAATTGGTAAGAACACTGTCATGACTGGTTACATGAAAAGTGGTCTGTACATGCTCGATATACGCGTTGTAAAACCATATAAAAACATTCAGGTGAATTTTGTGACAGCGTCTGATATTCTACAGGTGTACCATGAAAGGTTTGGTCATCAAAATAAACAGCATGTAAAAGATGTTTTGAAGCAAATGAACATCAACGTGGAAGGTTGCAAAGAAGAATTCTGTGATGGATGTGCTTTGGGAAAAATGCATAGACTACGATTTAAGCAAAGAATGAATCGTCCAACAGTTACTGGCGAATTGATCCATGCAGATGTGAACGGACCAATGTCCACCGAATCTTTAGGAGGAGCACGTTACTACGTATGTTTCAAGGATGACTTCAGCAAGTTTCGACGAATTTTCTTTTTGAAACAGAAAAGCGAAGTATGTGATGTGCTTGAGCAATTTTTAAATGAAGCTAGAACAAATGGACATGTTGTCAAACAATTCAGATGTGATGGAGGTACGGAGTTTGTCAACAAAAGAGTTGCTGAATTGCTCGCAAACAGAGGGATAGAACAATGGATTCCTCCACCTTATACACCTGAGCAAAATGGTGCAGCTGAACGCGAAAATCGTACCATTGTGGAAACAGCACGTTCTATGTTGAATCCAAGCAAATTACCGAAAGGATTGTGGGCAGAAGCATGCAACACTGCCGTATATCTTTTGAATCGTACTGGAAAATCTTCAGTTCAGAACAAAGCTCCTTATGAATTATGGTATGGTAGACAAGTAGGAAGACTTGATCATCTGAGAATCTTCGGCACTGGATGCTACGTACATGTAAACAAGAATTTTCGATCGAAGTTTGACAATAAAGCTATTTTCGGACAGTTGGTTGGGTATGTTAACGATAAGGATGGATTTCGAGTCTGGATTCCTTCTCAAAGAAAAGTGATTATGAGTCACGATGTGAAATTCAAACCAGAAGTAGTCTGCAATCGGCAAAGTGATACTGTGGAATTTGACTTTCCTCGAGAGCAGCAGCCGACATCGGGTCAGTGCACTCCGTTGTCTGAGGTGAAGGAACCGGAGGAGGTCACATGCCGAAACGGAGAAAATCAAATCAAAACTGAAGAATTCGTCACGACGTCTTCTTCTGGAGGAAGCAAAAATCAAAGTGAATGTGATAAAAGAGAGGAATCAACGGAACTTTTATCGAAGCAAAATAATGAAACTTCTGACAAAGAAAACTGGAGAAGCAAGAGACAGCGAGGTAAACCATCCTGGATGGAAAGCAATGAATTTTTAATGATAGCAGGAGTTGTTGCTGGGGAATACAAAGACCCAAACTCATTTTCTGAAGTATTGCAATCGAACAACAGAGAACTATGGATGCATGCCATTCATGAAGAAATGGAATCTCTAAAACAAAACGACACATGGAGGTTAGTCGAACGTCCGAAAGATGCACAGGTTGTGAAAAATCGTTGGGTTCTGCGCAAGAAAACTAAAAGTGATGGAAGCACTCGCTTCAAAGCTCGGTTGGTTGCAAAAGGTTATGCCCAAAAACCAGGAATTGACTACGAGGAAACATTTAGTCCTGTCGCACGTTATGACACCATTCGAACCTTGTTAGCAGTAGCAGCTGCAAAGAATATGCAATTGGAACAGTTTGACGTAAAGACAGCTTTCCTCAATGGCATACTTGAAGAAAAAGTGTATTTGGAACAACCAGAGGGTTTTGATGATGGTACCGGTCGAGTATGTCTCCTGAAAAAAAGTCTGTATGGGCTGAAGCAGGCACCACGTTGCTGGAATAAACGATTTATCGGATTTATGAAGAAAGCAAGTTTTCAAAACAGTACTGCAGATCCTTGTCTTTTTTATCGAAACCAGAATAAAAGGCAACTGTATATCGCAATTTATGTAGATGATGGTCTTATTGTCGGCAGTGACAAGAAAGAGATCGCTGATTTTTTGAGAGCTCTGCAACAAGAATTTAATATGACGACAGGGTCTCTCGACAATTTTCTTGGGATGAAAATAAAACAATATGAAGATGGATCAATTACAGTAAGTCAAGAAAATTACACAAAAAGAATATTAGAAAGATTCCAAATGGCTGAATCAAATGCAGTCTCAACCCCTGTTGGCTGTGAAGAAAGTGATCTCGACGAGGCAGTGTCATCTGATATACCCTATCGCGAGGCAGTGGGCTGTCTCATGTATCTTGCAACTGCGTCTCGTCCAGATATCGCCTTTGCAGTGAATAAAGCTGCTCGAGCTACAGAGAAACCAACTATTCAAAATTGGAATCAGGTAAAGCGTATATTTCGGTACTTGAAAGGTACTATGAACTGGGGCATCATTTATAATAAAGAAGAAGAACTGAAAGTCTACAGTGATTCAGATTTCGCTGGTGACAAGAAGACAAGACGTTCAACAACTGGAATTATCGCGAAATTCTCGAATGGAGCTATATCATGGACTAGCCAATTACAAAAAGTAGTGGCAACTTCCACAACTGAAGCAGAGTGAAGGAGCAAAAGAATTAATCTGGCTACAACGTTTATTGTCTGAATTGATTGAAATGCCAAAGCAGCCTCCAACGCTATATATTGACAACGCAAGTGCTATAAAGCTTGCAAAGAATCCGGAATTTCATCAACGGTCCAAACATATCGAGGTTCGACACTTTTATGTACGTGAAAGATTTTTAAATGGTGAACTCAAATTGGAGCACATCGACGGAAAGAACCAATTGGCCGATCTGTTGACGAAGTCGCTTGAACGTGTCCGATTTGAACTGCTAAGAGAAAAAATTGGTTTACGAAGATTGTAACCATGTAATCATTAAGCAAGTCTTATTTTTCTCTTTTGGAGGAAGTGTTGTAATAAAAAGAAAAAATATGACAAGGCTCCCTCTGTCGCGTAGCAGCAGAGTTAACGTTTTTTTTTTTTTAATGTAAACAACCCGCATGTAAGTCAGCCATGTCGTTTACTCGTGAAGTCCACGTGTAAAGTTATTTATTTCAATAAAAAGTAATAATTTCATTTGTACTTAATCTATATCTAGTGCCACAATTAATTTGAATGTTTGTTTATGCATGCTTTAAACAATGTATTCAAATATGGATTTTATTATTTTATTGTTTACTTTTTATAGAAGTATCTTTTCATTTTTCTCTCCTGCTATTTTTATTATAAACATGATTTAAAAATTTTTTTCAAACTTAAGAGTAACATAGTAGTGCACAGTAATTCAATTGTGTGGTACCGACACGTTATTTGGACTCCAAATAATACTTCAGTACATACTTCATCTAGACTTTAAAGTGTTGCCGTGTAGACTTGAATTCAAGCTACATTGACATCGTAGAGAAAATTGTAGCTAGATTTTCCATTCTCTAGCAATACTAGTTTATAAATGCATGTACACTTCATCAGAATTTGCTGCTGCTAACGGAACTTAATCATTGTTCGTATACATTGGAGATGTATTTTTGATGTAGAGAACTCTAGAGCAGAGCTTCCCAATGGAGTCGGTATTGATCCCTTGCAAACAAAAATTTTAAAAATAAGAATTTTAAATATTTTTTAAAAATCTCAAATAAATATAGGAAGATGCCTTTTAAAATTGTGAAGGAGACTGTTGCATACGAGTGTGTGTACACACTGTATATTGAACAGAGAAGAAAATTACACGACTCCTGAGTCGGTGCTTTTTAAAATGACTCCGATTCTCCATTCCTGATAATGAAAGCAGTCGATACACGAATAAGATTTGAAGTTCCTTGTCTAAAGAATTGTAGAGTGAATATAACTGAACTTGTCGCAAATAAGACGACTGGTTGCCGCAGCTACTATAAAACTGAACCGAGAAAAAAATTCCAGTTACAGTAAGTCCTCTACTTACGAACTTAATCCGTTCGTAGCAGTCGTTCGCAAGTCGAAAAGTTCGTAACTCGAAAAGACGATGTTTGGCGCAAAAACTCAAATACAACGTTGTTTTTACAATTATGTAATGTTTAGGCTACTTGAATAATGTTGAATTAAGATTGATTTGAATTTATACTTCCCTTTAACAATCACATGTACAGTACATTGTTTTAAATGAGTAATTTTAATAAATAACTACAAATGTACATATGTATGTACTGTAAATGTTTTAACGTAAAACTTCAAAAATAAACTTGACTATACATAAAAAATAACCAACTGCACTTTAACCCGCCATCTGTCGGCTTTGTTCGTAACTTCGAAAGTTCGTAAGTCGAATGTTCGTAAGTAGAGGACTGCCTGTACCCGACAACATTTGGTGGCGCCATCTGTGATGATACATTCAAACCTCGGTTTTCGAAGTTAATTCGTTTCTAAAAGTTCAAAAACCGATTTGTTCTCAAACTGAAACAAATTTTCTCATAAACTATATGTATTAATCTGTTCCCGACCCCCAAAATAAAAATTTTTTTTAACCTTTAGCTGTATTTGTTACATAAAAGTGCCTACAAATGCGACAGATTAAGTACAGTAGAGCGTCGAAAATTGGAACGTCGGTAATTGAAATGGCCGGAAATTGGAACGATTTTCAGTCGGATTGTGTCGTGCTGAATCGAACGTTTTTGATACTAAATTTACTTCTAAAGTATAATTTTCATGTTTTTTGTATTCTTCAATATATTTATTTTGTTTGTACAAAATAAAGAAATAATTTTTAACGATACGATAGCCTCGATTATTATTATAAAAATTTTCGTTAGGCTTAAAATTGACGAAAATTCAACGCGAAGCGACACGCAACGGAGAAAAATTTGAACATCGGACAGGTTAATATATTTTTTCGTACAAAGTCGGAAATTGGAACAAATGACTAATTGGAACAACCCCAGTCCCAAATTGACCCCAATTTTCGACGCTCTACTGTATATTATTATTATATATGTATAAATCAAAATGTTCATCAAAAATCAAAATACAGTATACTGCCCAGATTCGATTTCGGGTCCCCCAGAGCGGTATATTTTGATATTTGAATTTTTCGGGTGTGGTCCGTCCGGTTTGTCGGGTCCTGTTCCTCACCACCCGGCCGCCCTATTGTGGACTTGGCCGAATCCATAATGGGCTTGCTAAAAGTGGCCCCTTAGTGCCCACAGGGCAGAAAGAGAGTGAAAAAAATGTATCTTACCAGCATGCACGTTGACGCGAGGCGATCTCGGCGCCATGACTTCTGAATCGGTAATCCCGTCGTTGATTGGTTGGGCTGTCAACTTGTGAGGACCCGAACGGGAGTCGACTGGGAGGTCCGAATGTGGGATATCAATCGAGAGATTAAAAATTTCCTGTTCAGACGCAACTAGGAGGAATTGAATATCCCGATTAAACAATGGAAGTTTTTCGATTTAAACAATAGAAGGGAATAAAGTCGAGGAAAACGCGGCTGGAGGGGCATCATATTCAGTCGCGCCGTCCCGTGCCCTCCACCGGGTTCGAGTTGTCATCAGGTGACAAGGAGAGACCAATAGAGAGGCGATTTTTGATGCAAAACGCTTAAAAACCGCGTGTTCAAGGACATCCGAGTTCTTAGTTGTTACTAATTCTTGGTTTTCGGTTCTTGCTTGTCGGTTGTTCGGTTGTTGATGCTAGTCATCTAAATTCACTACCGTTTTTGAATAACCACCACCATCGAGTCGGCGCCCGAATTTTACCTTCGCAGCCCGGAGACATCAGGTTCCTACCCGATCCATCTTTCTCTCCAATCTGTAAATCGAGACTGTGCCACACGCTCCGGGGCTTCCACCGAACGTACGTCGAGGTGGACTGAGTGAGCCTTCAACCGGACGCGGGACATTCCATCAAAAAGAAAGAAAAGAAACTTTTCATTCTCTCCCAGAATTCGGTTTGTGTCCAAGCTTTGAGGAGAATTGTAAGAACCTACTATTTTTATTAAACGGTTTTAAGATGGTAACCTGTCTTAGTGAGTCTTTTCACGCCCACCCGACCGTTTGAACGCTCGAGCGTCAGGACAGATTTCTCATCAAATCGGTTAACTTCACAAACTTTCTATAATGTAGGGAATAGACCGTCTGTGGCTTGCCGAGTAGCTTGTTCGGCAACCGGGACAAATGTGGCGTTCAAAATTTTGATTGAATGGCGAAGCGTTCGAAATCCAAGGTATGACTGTACAGTAAGATCTCGCTTAACACGGGGGATGCGTTCCTAGACGACAAAGCGCTAAGGAAACAGCGTCAAACGAGATCATTTTAATACAGAGTAAATAGGAAAAGGGGAACACGCGACCAAAAATAAACAAATTTTACTTTAATTTTTTTAATATTAATTTGCATAATAATATATGTTAAATAACACATAAACATATGCACACATATACGTAAAGTTCATTTTTTGTGATGAAGGTCCTGGCTCTTCTGAAATTCTTGTTTTTTTGCGATAAAGTCGTGTAGTTACATTTGTCGTTTTCTTTTTCTTAAGCAAATGTCTGTAGCAAGAGATCGCATCCAAAACGATTTTGCACTCATTCCAAAATCTGGATCATTCGCTACAATTTGATCAACGATTTCGGTTATCGTTACCAAACTTTTACTGAGGAAATCTGTAGAGAAATTCTTTAGGTTCTTCGTTCTCAGAATCTTTTTTAGTTCTACATGAATTCCTTGTTCTGCCAGTTCTTGAAGGTCATCGTTGGTAAGACCAGAAACATGCATAAATTCATGAATCTCCTGCTCGTCTACATCTTCTAGTCCTGCTGTATCGATTAGGTTGACAATTTGGTCAACTTAACGATACAGCGATAGGCTTTTCTCGTTGAGAATTCTTGGATACCTTTCAGCCATAACTTCTTCCACACTTCGTTCATGCATTTATCAGTTAATTCTTGCCAAGCGAAGTCGATTTCGCCTATGGCACCCATGATGTTATATATATATATATATATATTTTCAAAATTGCTCCAAATATAGATTTAAGGAAAGTACAGCGCTACTACGAATTGCCATCTTTTGCTGATTGGTTCACGTTTGGGAATAATCAATGAAATGCCGCAATAATTTGAATTAGCGTAAATTCTGAGCTTTTTTTAGACTTCGAGCAGATCGCGTTATATCGAATCAGCGTTAAGTGGGGTCTTACTGTATTTTATTTTTAAAACTTTAGATTTTTAATTATTATAAAATGGCAAAAACATTAATTTGGAGGATAGAGATGGATTTTATAAAAAAAAATTGTAAATGTTAATAACGAGTAATATCGTCAAGTCAGTCGACCTCTTTATCTCTCCACCCCCTGGACCTTTAACCGCCAAAATTGAATAATATCAATCCCCCTAATAAACAAACCTCCCTGCAAAATTTCAAAAAATTCGACCAAAACGCACTGGAGTTATTAGCGAGGTTGAGATCGAAGTTTTAAACGCGAAAACGTGTACGTCGGACGTTCAGCACCGCTTTCCAGTAAGCCTAGAAGTTTGACAACGGCTTTTAGAAAGTCAATGGAATCATGCTCGACATTCCAAACGCCATTGTCAAACTTCTAGGCTTACAGGAAAGCGGCACTGAACGTCCGACGTACACGTTTTCGCGTTTAAAACTTCTGCCTCAACTTCGCTATTAAACTTCAAAGACGGTGAAGATAAGTTTACCCATAAAGACAAAAAAATCTCCGAATTTCGTTTTTTTTTTTTTTTTTTTTTTTTTTTTTGCCTTTCTCGATGTTTCAAGATCCCGAGTCCAAAAATGTAAAAAGCTTGGGTTGGGGTGTCATTTTTAACCGATCGCCACACTTTCCCTCTGCTATATATAGCAGTCGGGAAAGTAAAAACATAATTAAGATAAATTAAGAAAATTTAAAAAATTCTGTGTTGCGTGCCAGGTAATTCTCCCAACGTGCCACTTTTGGTTCGCCATCCCTACACTAAAACCTGACGAAATTCGAATATGCGAACGAGTGTTTAAATTTCTGCAGATTTTAATTAAATGTAACTTTTTTAGTGTAATAATTTCTTGATTGAGCACCAAGCTTTGTAGAATCGATTCTCCCAATTCCCCAGACAAAATTCATACTTAAGATCATTGTGTGTTGAAGTGAGTAGAACAGTATTATTTAAATTCTCGTTGTTAAACATTCTATTCATTATGCTTCTTGCTATATTTGTTATATCCTTTTTCGTTTTCATCATTAACTATTGTAGTCGGGTGGTAGCGCTGTACTTTCCTTAAATCTATATTTATTTGGTGCAATTTTGGAAAAAATATAACATCATGGATGCCATAGGCAATATCGACTTCACTTGGCAAGAATTAAGTGATGAAAGAAGCGTGGAAGAAGTTATGACTGAAAGGTATCCAAGAATTCTCAACGAGAAGAGCCTATCACTGTAGCGTTAGGTTCACCAAATTGTCAACCTAATCAATACAGCAGGACTGGATCTCAGAAGTATACAACATACAGAATAACGTAATGAATACATTTAATATGATACAATGTCTATAACACCCATTTGAAAGCTTAAAATCCGTAAAAATAAGGAACGGCTTCTTAAACTTTTTCCGTTTGCGAAAATAAAACGTTAACTGATAATAAATATGTTTAATTTTAAACAATTCTTTGTTTTACTTATAATTATGTTGTCATCATTAAGACAAAAGTGTGAGCCCGAGAGAGTGCCGGAGGAAGTCCGGCTACCCCTTCCGGCAACAGGTCGTTGACCTACTCACTTGTCAAGGATGGCTGTTACGTTTTGTTGCGCGTTACGCGTTACGCGAGTGGAGGGGAGGTGAGATGGATCGACGATAAGGTGTGGCCGACGGTCAAGTAAAGACTCCATCTAACAACAAAACAACATTTATTAAAATCAACGAAAAAGTTAATTACAAGGGTTAACTACAAGAAAAAGTTAATTCTAAGTTCGTTAAGCTACAAGAAAAAGTTAATTCTAAGTTCGTTAAGCTACAATTTTAATTCTCAATTACGCGTAGGGGAGCTCGGCGGCCGGATGGCCGAGCGGTCAAGGTTAGCAGCCTGCCGCCCTGGGGGATCCGGGATCCGGGATCGAATCCGAACGGGTCGAAAAATCCCCAGGAATTTTTCGGGGGGTGGTCCGTCCGGATATGTCGGTCCCCGTCTCTCACCACCCGGCCGCCCCATTGTGGGCCTGGCCGAACCCATAATGGGCTTGCTATAAGAGGCCCTCTTAGTGCCCACTAGGCGGAAAGAGCTACAAAAAAAGGGGGGGAGCTCGAGAGAGAGTTTACAAATATCATTTCATACCTCTTTGCAAAGACCACAGAGAACGGAATATCCAAAATTATAGGTACTAAGTCAAATTTGTCGCGACCGTGTTAAACGAATAATTCGCGGCTCGTCCACGAGCACGTACTGGCAGACCGAATGAGACCCCTGAAGGGGGGGAAGACGCGGATTTTACAGATTCGCCGTGGGAACTAAGTCACGAGATCGTTGTCGGACGGAAGAAAATGATGAATTCGGATGTTGAGTGTACAATTTTATGGTGTTATAGCGTGAGATCGGTTGTCTTAAAAGAAAGAATTATAAAATTTCCCACGAATTCTGTTTTTCGTTTTTTAAAATCGTAGGAATAATTAATTCGGAAAAACTAGATAAAACCAGAATTTCACATCAGCAAATTTGCACACTTATGAGATGGATGCGCTTGTTTACTTTTGCATAATTATATCTGAGCCGAATATTTGACATACAGGACATAGGATATTTTCAACGTTTACAATGATTTTACAATCGTTAACGATGAAAACGAAAAAGAATATAACAAATATTGCAAGAAGCATAATGAATAGAATGTTTAACAACGAGAATTTAAATAATACTGTTCTATTCAATACAACACAATGATCTTAAGTATGAATTTTGCCTGGGGAATTGGGAGAATCGAGTCTACAAAGTTTGGTGCCAATTAAAACGAGAGCGGTTTCAGTTCATTATCTCAGAAAATAAATATTTAAAATAAAAATTCTAATGATAGAACTATAAGTAAATAAAGTGCAAATGACTTTAGTAAAGGTCGTCGTTGCAAAATCTCGTCTACATCTAATCTCGTTTATATTTGGATCAGAGTTTAATAATGATTATTTGCCGGTTTTATTCGAATAGCGGTCCACCAGTGGCCAAGCGGTCTTGTTCCCAGAACACTGGGAGTTCGGTCGTGGGTTCGCGCTTTGCTCGGATGGGCTGGCCACGTGGCGTTTTCCAGGTTCTCCACGTCTGTAACGCCTAAATAGGGGCTAGTTTCCATTTAAAAGACCTCCCGGAAGGCACCCTTCTAGGCAGATCACCCAAGTGTTGCGTTGCCATAACTAAACAAACAATGGAAAATCGGAAGACTTCAAGGAAAAGTTTTTTGTTTCAGTCTTCAATATTGTATTTTTAAAACACATTTTGTCCCGCATTTTAAAATCTTTATTTAAATATTTGATTTACGATTAGATCTTCAAATGCAAAATTATTTTAGTATTGATGTACAGTACTATAACAGTACTGTAACAGTACAGTACATCGTTGCAAAATTCTAGAAATTATCGCTAGTAAATCTATTGTTGGTTTGCATATCGATGTTTATTCAAAATATTATCTTATTAGTGCATTGAAATCCTTTGCATTTAACTGTTTCTTTTAATTATATCCTTAATTTTGATTTTTATTATAAAATATTAAAAATTTTATATAATACCGTACATTTCTGAAATGCTTTATACTATGTTACTTTTGTTTACTTCCACTTATATTTTATATGTAAATATATATTGCATTCTATTTTATATTTACTATATAAAGATAAAAATAAAAGTAAACTAAATAATGATTAAATATATAAACTATATACTGCATACATAATTGATCATTTCTAGAAATTAACTTTTACTTTGTTACTTTATTATATACAAAAATTACAAATCAATATTATTCGTTGACTTTGAAATAATTATAAAGGAAGACCCGGAAAAACACTATGTATTTACATATTATTTCTTCGAAAATCTTCTCAAAATGAATTTTTCAAGAGCCATCGTAGAATATTCGAATGTCAGACTTGCAAGCAAAGCACACAAATAGGATATTAGAAATATTCCAAAGAAGACAGTTATCTAAGGAAATAAATATAACATGTAAATAGCAATATAATGAAAATATAAAAAATAATACAATACTATAATAATGAAATTTATTCGAAAATTCTGTACGTTAATTTTTCGGTTTGAAATTATTTAATTAAAATATTTCTCAGAATAAGAATGGAACGGGTGTGCTGCATCTTGAACATGTATCAGTAGGCCGGATGGCCGAGACGATCAAGGTGTCAGCTACCACTATGAGGTGCCTGGAATCGAACACGGGCGAGCAGCACCCTAAATTTTTCAAGGAGCGATCTGTACCGGATATGTCGAGTATAGTCCTTTACTCTCCAGTGGCTCCCACTGTGGGCCTGGCCGAACCCACAATGGGTATGGAAATGGTCAAGAAATTAAGGTGTCAGCCCACAATTCTGGGAACTGGGGAACGAATCCGGGCAGATCGAAAAGATTCCAGGAATTTTTCGGGAAGTGTCTGTTGGTTCTCGTCTCTAACCAAACGGTCACCCCCTGTGGGCTTGGCTAAAAAATAACTAATAGACTATGTATTAATTAATATAATTTTCGTTAAAATTAGTGAATCTTACTAATATTATATGCTTGTTTTTCATTCTTAGCATTTCTTTATTTATAATTGGCAGCATCTAACACTTCGTACATGCGGATTTAATATACACAACTTAACATAAATACATCGCATAGCCTATATACACATGTAATTTTAAATTAAATGATTTTTAACGATATATTAAAAATGAATAATTTTCAATATTTCAATAATCTTGAAATATCGAAAAATGGGCTCTTTATTATGAGAGCAATTTAACTTATTTTTAAATATTTGGAAATAATTTATTATTGAATAGACAGAGAAATTTAAAAATACAGAAGAAATAGGATAAAAAGATAAATAGAGAAATTTATATTTTTGCAGTAAATTATTTATTAAAATCTTGTGTGTTATTTAAAATTATTAATAGGCCTACTTAAATATTAACTCAACTGTACTTGGTTTAATTAGATGCACAAAGTGAGGAGGAGACAAACGATGACGAACCAGGGTGTATTGTAAAGATAATGACTACTGACGCCTTTAAATGATTTTTTGCTAATACCAACTCTTAGATTGAAGAGCGTTGCAAAATGGATACTGATTAGGAGCGGAGTGGGTTTGTAAGGGGGTGTTTTAAAAAAGCCTTGGCGCCTTATTATGAAATTGTGAAGAAGAGGAAAAGAAAGGCACAGAAAATAGCTTTGGAATTATATTTTACAAAGGTACGTGATCCTCAGTCAAGCCCGTCATCGATGGATGATCTTCAACCGGTCCTATCATCTCAGAACGGAAAGTTACATCCGGCGGTAAATAAACAACCGACGATGCAATTTTCGGTTTCTGTTTATAAATAAATAAGTTATCATTTGTGAATTATTAGTGTATTAGTACTTTGTATTAGTAAAATTTCGGTAATAAAACCTTTCCTGTAAATCAGGAACGCATTCCTAATAACGTGGATTTATTTTGCACCTACTTTGTTTACTCAGCAATTTCTACGGAAACGCATCAGGCTAAAAATGAGTACAGCTTTACTCGTTTAGAACTTTTTCAATTTGCAAACTATCATATTAATCAAAACAATAAAATTGTTAAAACGCTCCTTAAGTTATTCTTCAATAATTATTTCAAAGATAGCAATATAAATACAGGTATCCTTCGTATAACACGGTAGTTATGTTCGAAAGAGTGCCGTGTTATGCGAATCCGTGCAATACGAACAAAGGATTAATTAATGAAAAACAGATGGTTGGCTCCAAAAGTTAGCAGATGATATTGAGCTGAAATATCAGTAACTTCTTCATTTTTTAAAATTTAAATCATAAAACATGTCATTAATCGAAAATTTGTTCAAGCGGATTGTGTTTGTTCAGTCAAATACCGAGCGACTTTTTTCCAGAATTTGTGTTCGAGTACCGAGATACGGCCGTGTTTCGTTTGTCATTTTACGAATGATTGCTTACCTACAGTTTAAACAAAAGCTTAATAACACTTGCTTTAAAATGTTTAAATAAAGTTTAATAAATACGAAGATTATAATCTATAATAAGAAAACATAGTGACAGTCTTAACGGCCAAAGTCTGAAAGCAACGACAACGACACCTGCTTGATAAGAAAGTTAGTGCAATTTTTTTCTTCCTTGTTCTATCAGTTTTCATTAAAGTAAACCTGACGAAAAGCACAAAATAATTTGAAAATTTCAATATTCTAAATTCCGCGGGCAAATTTGAGGCGATGCCACATGCTTACTTGAAGCAAGAAATACAGTAGAGTTTGCACTCGAAAACTATAAACTTTTGGAGGATTTTCAAAATTATGTTAGAGTAAAACCGGGTTGTACAAGGGATACCTATAATTTGATCTATAATTTTGAATAGATACTAATGCTCTGTATAGTCTTTAATTATTTTATTTTTTGAAATCTAGCATTTTTTAGTATACACGAATTAACGTATATCGTCCTTTTGAGTAAAGGCTAAGTATATTTTTATTATTTTAAATTATCATAATTATATAAATCTATAATTTTTACTAAAGTAGCAAAAACAATAGGGATAGTTTTTTATTGGATTACTTACCATAGAATCTATCTGAAAAAACAGTGGCTTTGGACTAGAATTGAAAAATGTTTTTATAACAATGGGGTGTAAAAGAAACGCACAGTAAGTTAATCTGCTTAACGGAATCCACGCTTTCCACGATAATATTGTATTAATTTTACCTGAAAATTAAATAATTATTATAAATGTAATCAGGTATTTACCGTATAATCTTTCTTTTATGTATAAATACCTCCGAAACCTGCTGTACAAGCGAATATCATCCAAGCAACGGCAATGCTCCACGTTACTCGAGATAAAGCGTCGTAAGCAGAAGCAGCGACAGATCCCATATGTGCGTGATAAACGGCAAAAACAACTGTAGAAGTAACAGTCAAAGACAAAACCCAACATAAAAATATAATTTTCTGAAAAAACGAATAGTATTAAACATTATATATTCAACAAAAACATACAGCAATATTATTATAATTATTTACGTTCAAACACTTACTCTACTAAAATATTGTTTGAAATGTTTTGCTTTATGAAGAGCGTAACCGGTGAGAATGCCTACGAGATATGGCCCGATGCGACAATAAGGCTTGACGTAAATATCATTATAATAATTCATAAAACTAAACAGAAAAATTAATTACTTAAATGTTTCGAAATCAAATAATATAAATTTACACTTTTAAACAAAAACCGAGCGTCATAATGTGAAATAGACGATACACAAACTGACTCATTTTGCAGTTTTCCCAAATCTGATTCCAGAGTTTCGACAGCAGAAAATATTGAGATTATGCCGGATTCTCCGAGAAGTCCCGTGACAATCATTGATGCAACTAAAGTAACGCATATCAATATGATTCCTCCAACAGAAAACCTGAAAAGTTGAAGTGCAGTTTTAATATAAAAATATTTATCTTACTAGTGAAATAGATTTGGAAATTAAGAAACATACTTCCATAAAAGTAACAAAAATATCGGACTGATGATATAGAACTGCATGTCGTTAGCTAAATACCACGTCCATCCCATACACTACAATGAATATAGCATTATCAGTTGTATTATTGTTTAGACAATTCCCAAAATCAAGTTTAGTTTAATCATAGATTACCGTATCGGACAAATCTTTGAAATTTACAATATACAAGAGATTCCACCACCAATAGTTTTTGCATTGAGTGTTTTCTTTTGGCCAAAATGGACCCATTCCCACGTGCAACCAGACAGTTGCATAAAACCCTAAAATCATTAGGTATGTAGGAGTTAACCTGAAAATAATACGAATTGAAAAATATGCCATTAACTCGTTAGACTCTGGCGAATTAAATACTTTTTAATTTTAATGTAGTTAAACATAAAAACGAAAAAAAAATTATAGAAATGTGTTAATTTTGAAGAAAAAGCTTCAAAGTACAATTTCCTTTGTCTCGCCTTAGCGCGAAACTTGACACCGATGTGTCATTGTTTACACAGCTGGATGACCTTGAGAACAGCTGGTGTCGTCTTTCGCGGGACATTCTCATGAAACTCTCGGGAGGAGAAGGGTAAAAAGTAGGGTGAATACTAGATGGCGGTATATTTCTAAATATTTTTTTAAAATTACGATTTTAATTGAAATTTCCGACCCCCCCGACTTAATTAAACGTATATATAATAAAATCTATTAATTAAAAAAATTAAAAAACTATTGGATGCTGTTTTTGACATCAGAAAATAGCTTTAAATAACTTTACCGAAGTAAAATCGACGCACTAGAACTTTAGAAAGATGAATAAAGTTTTATAAAAAAATCCCATAAAAAAACCATTAAGCGTTAATCGCGTGTCATTAAAGGTTAATTAAACTCGCAATAAAATTTTTTCGCGCGGGTAAAAATTTTTCAAAAAATTTGGAGACTTAGAAAACATCCGAAAAATCAAAAAAAAAAAAAAATTTTTTAGGGGTCCTAAAGGACCCCATTTTTTGTAACGCTATACAACTTGCCCGAGATGTCTCGGGCTAAGGGCTGAAGGCTTAAATATGAAATTTTGGGGTAAAGATAATTGACTTACCTCCAAATTCGATGAAGATAATAACGAGTACAGTGAAATTGTTTGTTTTTTCCTTTATGTCTTTTTAAAAATAAATAAGATAATAAAAAGCCACTGCAAATAGATAGCAAAAGTATGAGTTCAAAATTATATTTTTTAACAAGAGAATTAGAGAAAAAGTTTTCTTACCCGATTAAGAAAAATGTATCAACTGCAAATGTACCTTGAATTATGAATAAAGAATATTGCTGTTGAGCGATAGCCAATAAATCGAGAAGATTTTCTAAATACAAAACATTATATAATAACTATATTATCTTAAAAAGCATAATATATCTAATAGAATTATAATTTTACGTACCAGAAATAAGTGCAAATTCAACAAAAACATAACCAGCAATGATCCAAAGCATGCTTATAAAACGAAATCCATGAATGCATTGTAAAGGTTTCTTAACGTTTTCAGTATTAAATATTTGACCGAAATTTGTATATACAGAAAAACAAATTAAGAATTCCACAATTGCTAATAGAAGAAAATAAAAGTCAATTTTCATAGCTTCAAAATTTCAAATTATGAAAAGTTAAATGTTACCTGACTCGGAATTCTTGTCATTTGCTAAATACATTGTGGAGTCAGATATTTCTGAGCTGACGATTATCGCATTTTCGTTGTTAAAATCGTATCTGTTAAAACTTTCTGCAGAATTTCCATTGGCTATGTTCGAATTGTTATCTTCTGTAATAATTTTTCCCTTATTCTTGTAAATTTTTACGACATCGCACAAAGTACCAGCGATCATAAGAACGGCAAATATCGACAATATACACCTAGTTAACAATGGATTCGTTGTCATATTATAAGGATACATTCACATTTTCTAAATATCAGGTTGTAAATGTAAAATTTAGACATTTTGAAAAAGTACATTGACAATTAACAACAATTACAGTTCCGCCTGGTAGGTAATAACCATGAATATCAATCGCATCTCGTCATCTTTTTGCGAACTTTCAATCTCATGAGCAGAGAACGTGTTTTTTTTTTCTTTTGACAAAAGTCTTGAGCGCCTGGTATTGTCTTTGAACTGTGCAATGGTAATATGGTTTTGCAGGGCGCGAAATAGGTGGTAGTTAGTCTGCTCCAAGTCTATGTTATAAGGTGGACGGCCCTGACTAGCCAGCTTCTCTAAGGTTATCTTTATACTCTGTGATTGTCGTAACGGTATCGGACTTTGTCAATTTTTAGATGAACTGTACTATGAACATCTGGCTCGTTCGAACACCAAGATCAGTCATTTGTTCCTGGTGTTCGAACGAGCCAGATGTTCACAATAAAGTTGTTTCGTGACAGTTATGTTCATTGAAAGCAGCTCCATCATAATTACTTAAAAAACACAGATTATCGCTTTCTTATGCACTATCAGCTCTTTGACATTTGCAACACCTGGTTGATCTTTGTTTACCCATGAACATTTGAACAAACGCTTTGCAGATGAAATCAGGAGAAAAAGCACGCGAATGTATTCTTTCGAAAGTTTCGTATTGTAAGACATTACTGATGCGTCTATTTCTAATGATATATATATGCGTGGAAGGGTTGGTATCTCTACTTATATATGTACGTCGAACGTTCTAGAACTTTTTTTCAGTCATTTTTAGAAAATAATCGAAATGTGTAAATTTCACCTTTAAACCTGATATATACTCACATGTAAGCTACGTGACTAGATTCCCATTTTATATTGGACGTTTGACAAGTTATTTGTGTACTGTTGACGTATTTTATAAGTTTATTAACTATCGGAATATAATCTGCAAAGAAAGTATTTTAGTATAATTCTACTTTAGAATAATTAGTAATTGGTTTGGATTAATCAAAACATTTTTATTGGTAAGAATTGACCTTATTCAGATACAAAGTTGGAGTTTGTTATAATAAACAATTTTAAAAAATTAGTTTTTTAAAAGTTAAAATAACTTACGTAAAATTTTAGCTACTGCTTTTGCATCATTTCTCAATATTTCTTCAGTGCACGAATCAGGTACACATATACCAAATTTTAAAGGCATGTTTGCATGATACTATAATTAAAAATATCATTGTATATAATAGATATAAATAGAATAAATTTATATTAAAGAATTACCTGTTGTAGTGAAATCGTCCAAGTAAAATAACAATATTCGCCTTTAAACCCTCCAAAATTAAAGTTTCCAATAACTTTTAGTGGTACGGTGACATTTCGACATTGTTTAAAATCACCCAACCAAAGTAAATTTCCCTTTAATAACCCAGAAGGTAATTTTCCAGTAGCATCCAACACTAATTAAATTATATTTATAAGAAATAAGTTTATATTTTAAAAATGAGAAAATAAAATACGATACTCACTTTGTTCGGCCCAAGATTTTCGTAAATTAAACAACAAATAAATCAAATCATAATTACATTTATTTCCCGAAGTTTTAATGTCAGAATGCATAGTGTCTACAGAATTGTTAATTACATCGAGCATATTGTTATGATTCGATACATTGTACGTCAAATGATTTAAGTCGATAGACACCCCACGATGATCATTTTTATTGAGAAATCCAGGATTTGAGAGGCTACGTGTTATCCAAGCAGTATTTGGTATCGTCGACATGAATTTCAGCCATTCTATTCGTAAATGATTCAATTGTCTCACTGTATTGTCGTCAAAAACATCGACGTCTGGAGCACCCAGCGATCCAATTAATTTTAAAATAAGTATAAAAGACAAAAGTTTCCACATCTGGTCTCGAACTCGTATGATCGATTGTCGCAAATCCTATCGAAAAGAAAGCAAATTTCAACGGTATGTCGACTTTAGAACGTGATTAGAATTTATCATTAGAAATTTGATAAGTTTAATCTAACCGCATCTGATTATAAAAATATAATCATAACATCATTTACCTAGTCTAAATTCTTTGAGTAATTTTTAACTAGAAACAAAGTATTACAGGTAAAAGTCTTAGCTTCATTACAGTAAATATGCTATTTTTTATATACCATATACAAATACATTATTATAGAAGTATTTAAATACTATATGTTATATTGATTTTTGAAAAATGTTCAGTCTCTATTTTTTTTATATAACTTACATAATTATTTTATTGTTAAGAATTTTATTGTTGTTATGTTTTCTTTACATGAATAATTCGAATTAATTTGTTAAGTTAAATTATTTTTACAATAATATTGCATCGAAGTTTTTAATTTAAAACGAAAATCTAACAAAAAAAAAGTCAATAATTTTCATTTTATAAAATAGTTCAGTTATCTATTTTTATTTTTATAATGTCTAAAAGGTAAAAACGAAAATGCTTACTTATAATAGTTGAATTTGCAAGAATTCAGTTAGGTCCAGAAACTTCTGTAGTATCTGTTTCTATCAGTTTTCGATAATTATTATGTAAAGAAACAAAGTCCACCTGATAGCCAAAACAATCATTTTCTGACAGTTGCACTGGATTGTAAACAAATCTAAAAATAATGCATTAGTTATGCGATGCCCGTTTAACTTGATATCAAACTACTAGTTACTATGTAAAAATTTTTAACTACTTTCTCGTATAATTACAATTTATTTCTTTTGATATTAGGGCGGTTTAATTTTCGTTTTGGAGAAAAATGCTATATTAGATAAAGAAGAAAACAATGTTTTTTTTATTAATTTTTTTACAGCCTCCACGTAAGTGTAGGTTAATTAATGCTCTATATTGGTACGAGCAATTATTTATTGTGACATCGTCACAATACCGGGCTGCAATTATTAATATTTTTTAATTAATTTAATTTAATTCTCTCCACCTCAAATTAGTAGTGACTTGTCCCTGTACGTCATACTTTTCCTGCTAGCAATCGAGTAATGCCAGTCATCCATCTAACACCTTTCAGGGGAAATTTTGAATTGAAATAACGTGTCTTTCGGTTTGCATCGGAAGTCCAATTATAGTTAATTAGGGCCTTCTGTCCATAAGGTTTCCAAATCTGGTCTCGTGTTTTATCTATCTAACTACGTTCTTTAGATTAAGGAAAGCCAGACGGACGGACGAACGGACGACAATTGGAATTTATAGATCTACAATTTTTTCAAATTGCAGCCAAATAAAGCTCGTTAAAACTTTACTACAAGCAAATTATAAGTATATTGCCTTGTACAAATTATATTAATTGTATTATTAAAATTTTATACATCCACAAATCCTCTTAAATTTTGATACTTATAAAGTCTTAATAATTAAATATACAAATAAATTTATTTAGTTATTGAAATGGAAAGAACATATCTACGTTGAAAACGAAAATGAATAATTTATAAAATATATAACAAACTAATTCATAATTTAAATATCTACTCGATAAACGTAAAAAAGAGAAGACAATTAAGGATGAAAGTTTCAAATCTATTACTTTCCCGGATGTTATGTATAGGCTACATTACAATGGAAAGTATTGGAATCGTGTCAAATTTGACCCTCCGAGTTCTTTGTAAAATCCCCACGTTTTGAGACCACCTGAACCCAAAAAATCGAAAATAACAAAGAAAAAAAAATTTCCGTGGATGTATGTTTTACTTAATATCTCAGAATGGGGTAACGATAAAGAAACAAAATTTGGCACGGTAGCATGTGTATAAGGGGCATTGATGCTATTAAATTTTGTTGTATTAACGTGGAGGGAGTGGGGAGATAGAAGGTGATCGTGTATCACATCTAAAGTGGGGTTGGATTTAATGAAGATTTTACACGTTATTAGCATTAAAAAAAATCGTTTTTAATAAAACTCATCACTACTCTCAAAATTAAACATTTTGCTATTTTATAATAATTAAAAAATATAAAACGTTTTTGTAATAAAATCTATTAACAGCCGGTAAAGTTACGCAACTTGTTAGATTTTTTAATACTATTATCCTGTTAATTTAGCATATTGATATAGGCTACTTACTACACATAGCTAATCTTGTCTCATTACTTTAAATAACAAAATTACTTAAACAAAATGCATCATTAATGCTATAATTAAATTTTATACAGAAATAAATAAATTTTTTTATAATTAACTGCTTACAACTTGTATATCAACGAAAAATATAAAGGTTTTATATATTTCAAGTGGAAAATCTACTAAAAAGTGATACTGTAATTCTGTATATTCTAGAATTTATCTGTTCGAGATAAGAAGAAGCCTTGGAAAATTGTTGTCACGGAGTTATAAAACGAATCTGTTGTTATTATGTAAACCTATAATTTGAATTATATTCATTTCATTTCCTTAAATTTTCTTGTTCGAATTAAATGTTCTGAATGGTGAAATCGTTGTACGTTTTACATCTACTTTAATTATTGCTATTCGTTTTAATTTGAATAAAGTTTGAAAAACATTTCTACGCCGAAAACAATTGGATTAATATACTAACATTAATTTAACATTAACATATTCTGTTAAATGACATCATTACGAGATTCATATCTACTATGAAGGACAGATCTCTAAATAGATAAATAGATTAACTGAACTACGAATCAAATTCTTTGTTCAAATTCGATATTTTTTCTTAACATTTTAAATCTTCCAATATAGATAATGTTTGAAGTAATAAATTACGTATTTGAAATTCAAATAAAGTGCTTGACTATAACCCGTTGCCTTAAGATAAAAAAATATATACATTAAAAATTTTGATTCCAACTTGAAATTAATACAATTACGTAATGATTTAAATTTATTTTAAGCGCACATACTCATATTTACATATCGTGCCGACGTCTCCAGTTAGTGTCTAACCTTGTGTTATTGTCTGCCCAGTGCCGTAACTAGGCAGGGGCAATAGGTGCGCCCGCACAGGGCACACTTGGAAGGGGGGCCCAAAATGCATGTATTTGTTTTATTATTTTCCCAAACCTAATTAATTAATGGGCCCAAATGTAAATTCTTGCACAGGGCACAGGAATGGCTAGTTACGGCACTGTGTCTGCCTAAGAAAAGCAGTAAATGTGCTAGAAAACTGTTTGGCTATTATATATAAGTGAAATTGAAAATTTATATTTAATGCAATTAAATATAATTTAAGTTAACAACATTTTTTAAACGCCACACGTTAATTCCATTCGTCAAGTAAAGATATATTTTTAAAAAATTTAAAGAGTAAATGGAATAAAAAGTTATTATTTTATAGTAAATAAATGCCGAATTAATAATTTTTTAGTAAATGCAAATGAAGAAAAATTTTTTATTTGAGGAATTTATTTCCGAAACGTGCTAAATCCAATGTTTATTATTTTATTTTACATATAGTATTGCCCCGATTTGCATGGCATTTTTCAATATTATAAGCCATGTATCAGCGAACGCACTATTTAATTTTGGCTAACATTAACTTTTTTAAAAATTACATTATCTGTTTTTACGCTTGACTCAGAGGTCAAAATCTTAACAAATAACCTCTATAACAATGAAGATTTAAAAGATAATCACAATGATAATTGCGGAATTTAGGAATAGTGTTTTATTATCAACCTCTGTTTGCTTTTTGCCCTTAATACTATTTAACACAGTCTAAATAAATAGACACATATATATCAACCTCTGTATCATAGAACTCTATAATATACTCGAGGTCATCTGTTTGAGGAAAATACTTGCGTACTTTATTTCAGGGATAAATATTATTTTAATATGAAAAAGTATAAGTGTAAACTTTTGTACACGTTTTATACTTTAAAGTAATTCATACAATGTAAAATATTAAATGTTAATTGTTAAAAATATCTAAACAATATCAAATATTTAAAAAAATTTTAACGCTGCATTAATTTCGTTTTATTTTCAAGAAAAAATAATAAAAGTTCTCAGACGATGAGAACTTTAAGTCGAATTGGAACACTTTAAAGTGTTTCAATTTGATTTAAAGTAATCGTTATATATTGTGCATTTATTAAATAATCAAACAACTTTTTCCAAGGGCTCTAGCAGATCGGACACTTTAACACAAAGCCGGCCACTAATCTAAATTAATGGACAACTGCTAATACCGGTGGGATGGCCGAGGTAGTAAAGGCGTCAGGTCTACCTCTTTGAGGGATCCAGTGTAAAGATTTCAAACTAACCCCCTTCAAGTTACTTCCGGGTAATCTAAAATCGATTCCAAATTACTTATGTGCAGCCCAAACCCGATTTAGTATTACTCCTGCACTGCTTCCTTTCAGATTTAGCTAAAATAAATGTTTATGCTTATAGCTCATAATGCATTCATTGAATAAAACATGAAACTTACAATATTAAAAGTTAATTTCAGTAAAATAAAGTGTCATCACGAAAATGTTAACTGTATTAAAACCACTTAAACACTAGTTCAGAATGCATTATATATTATATACAAACTTATGATATACAAATATTCAACCTAATTGCAAAAATCTAAAAAGAATGTTACAATAATTGCGCTGACATATGTGCCCTGACTAGAGCAGTCACTCTGAAACGAACTAACGTTATCCAAAATAAATGAGACAATAATTGTCCTCAACAGACCATAATTTTCTAGAGTTTTAGTCAGTTTGGCAGAAGGAACGGACAGACAGTTGCTGTCGGGTTTTAGTCTGCAGGGCTGATTGTTTGGAATGTTACAAGTACCGTTCTGTTCTTTGTTTTATTGTGGTGGAACATACAAAGTACGGTTGATTTTAATGAAATTTTTGCCAACCTAGCAGACAGATGTGACTGTAATGGAGTCGGTAGACATGGTTGTGTAATTTCTGGCACTTGATGAAGTTGGGAGAATTTACTTTTTTTCTGGCACTTTATTTTGATCTGAAAGTCGGTAGGTGGTTTTGCCGAAACCTCTCAGAGGAAGCAATAACTCCTGAATCAAACAAGTAACCAAAAAGTCAGAGAGACTTATTATTTGTATGATGTGGTATAACTGTAGTGTAATTTTTATACTTGTTCAAGTTGTCCTTGATTAAATCCTTTCTTTTGTACATTCGTACATTCTAGCCTCAAGCATTCCATTAATCATCTTATATCTCATACATATACTGTATATATATATATATATAAGCTTTCAGCTTTATATCAGTGTATCAATTTGTTTTTATTACTGTTTTACAATTTATTATTAACAGTAATAAAACTGACTCCGACTCTAATGCCACTGAACTTCAATTTCTTATCTTTATAAAATTTCGAAGAATTATTTTCGAATCTATTTTTAAACAAGTAAATAAGGTGAATTTATTATCAAAAATATTTCTAACAAAATTCGTTTTCTTTAATAATAATGATGAAATTTGCTTATTTAAAATAAAGATTTATAATTTAATACATATTTACGTTGATGTAAATATAACACATATTCAAATATTTCATTTAAAGAACTATCATATTTTTGTTTTATTTGTAAAATATATATTTCGAATATGGCATCTCCCTTAACAGAAAAAATCAGAAATGATACTTTTGTACTTAGTTCTTACACTTTGATACTGAACCTATAAATCACCTTTGCTTTATCTGATTTAAAAGAGAAATTTTTAACAGATAAACTTCCATTTTTATATCACATAAGAAGTTTTAGTAGTAAACAAACACACATATAATTACAGAGTTTTAATTGTCCAGTTATATTATTTTAATTTTTAAAAGTAAATGATGAAAATCCAAATTAAGGTTTAGTATTTTGTATTTAATTTAATATATATATATATATATATATATATTTTATTATTCGAGGTAATATATAATGGCTTTTTCTTTACTACTTAATTTCCAACTTGAACTAACTTTATTAAGTTAATATGGTTCACGAGTTCATACGAAAACACTGAGTAAATACATAGCTTTTTATGTACGAATGAGCTATATCTTCTAGCGCACTTTGACATTGTAGTTAGTGATTAAACAGTTACATTTTTAGAATATAACAAGTTAAAAGTGTAAATAAAGTTCATAAAAAGTAAAAATTTATTTTTTGTGTTTAGTGGGGACAATCGCATTCCTTTAAATACGTCCCTGTTTCGTCAGCTCATTTCGGTGACCTCTCTATATATCTGTATAGCAATTTATAATAATTTTTTTTTATAAACAATGCTAGTTTTGTAAATATATTGATTAAATAGCTATAAATAATAAGGGAAAATTTAATGAAGAATAGTACGACAAAAAATTCTAATTTATAAAAAAAAATATTTATTTATTATTTGTTTAATAATTTTTTATTCTTAAATCTTCTTGGGATACAATACTTACATCACCCCCTATAAGTACACCAGAAATGAGGCCAATACAATTATATTAGATACCCTAAATATAGGCCTACTCATTTCGTTAAAAAATAAAATATTTTTCTAACAAATAACCAAGTAAATTAAGATATTACGACATAAATATATTGCATATTGAATTCAATTTTGTAATTATCGGTTTATGAGACTACATTTGTTAAATTATAAAATTTTAAATTATTTGCACTTATTTTTAAATATTTAAATGAGGATCTTAAATATTACTGAAATGATTCTAAAAGTTTTATCGTGACAAGTCAATTCTAATAATAAAGTTTCGCGGAATGTAGTAAAATTAGTATTTAAAGTTTAATTAATTTTATTCAAATGTAAGTGCATCAATATCACTTTTAAAAGTATATTATACATTATTAAATAAAAACAATCTGATTTATTGAAATATTAGTGTTTGTTTCAGGGTGGGGAGTGGATGGTAATTCACAAAATCTGCTTTTTATTTTCATTATTATCGACCAGATTTGACGAATCGGATGGCCAGGGAAGGGGGAGATTGAGTATGAAGACGAACGAGAAGGGAGTTAGGACCCGTACTAAAAGGAATAAAGTTGTGTCTCTTTAACCTGTGTGAAGTGTTCTTTGTATAATAGGTTGTATACGGCGCCTTACAGTTATTACAGCACCAGGGTAGTCACACAATTAGTGTATCTGTATTGGAAATTTACCTGTTAGGAACAACACATTGATTATTTATATTGTAATATGATATACGAATTTTTTTAATTGTAATATAATAGTACTTTCAAACGGATTAAAAACATGTCTACAATTATTCGTCAAGGGGTACCTTGGGGTAACCCTATCAATTTCAAATTTAGCCTACTTTCCGAAAGAATTTAGCCGAAAATTTAACTTAGAAAGTTTCTGGGGATGCTTAAATATGTCACGAAATATTAATCAGCAAATATTTAGATAATTTGTTTATTATAATTTTAAAAAGAAGAGAATTCTGAGAGAAAGTGTATTTTAACGTAATCGAAAAATTCGTTGAAGTTTGACGAGCGGAACGGTGTCCGGCCCACACGAGCAAACTTAGTGTATAACAATGGCCCACATTTCGAAAGTGAAAGCTCATTTTACTGTTGACCCACATTCTAAGAATTAAAGGTAGTTTATGTAATTTGTATTGTGACATAAAGTTTATATTCTGTAATAACATAGACCAAAAATTAAAAAATATCTCAATTTAACAAAAAATTAATTAATTAAAATCCCGATATGAACTTATAACTTATCGAGAGTATAATGAAGGTTCAGACATCTGATTTTATTTCGATTAGAATTTATGTATAAAATAATCTATTTAAAGTAAACAAAACACTAACGTAGTACTTACAAGTTATGATTTCTCGAAATGTCTAATTGTATTCTAAACTTTCAATCTAATTCAACTGCAAGTAAATTTAACACGGGATGTATAAGATATGCACTGACAACAAGAGGTCGAGGAAGTACATTTAACAGGTTGAACTTTTTTTTTTATCCGATTTTATTAGTATTAGGTCTACGAAAGGGAAACCAGTTTTCCGGTAGCCTTGCCGTATTCAATGTCATTTCGCAAACGAATATAATCTTGTATTAATATAAACAACCGGTTTCCAGATTCTCATATTTAAGTTAAGCGGATCAAATTGTACTTCAAACAATAAAATTACACGTCATAGCATTAGTAGCGTTTTTTACGAATACAGCTAAATAAATACAAACAGTCAAGACTGTGTAGCGCAATATAAACGTACTGTACATGTATATGACGTTCAAATCATATACATAAACATGTATATGATTTGAACGTTATAATGTAATTTAATAAATTCATTTTCGTTAATTAATTAAGCTACATTCGTTCTATATATCCTGTATTAAAGACAAAAGAAAAACCTTTTTATTAGTCATGTTTCCACTTATTCCTTCCAAAAATAGATAGCTCAAAATAAATTAAACCAGCAAATCAATCAACATCTGATATGATTAATAAATATTATTTTATAAATTTATCCGTTTAGTTATGTCAATATGATTCTAGAGTAACCAACTTAACCGTTACTCTAGATCCATTAAAGAAACACACATTTATGTTATATATTACAGAATTTATAATAATGTACCCTAGGAATGCCATTTTGTTCCTCCAGCAATTAATTAATTTATATAAATTAATTGGAATTGAAAAATATTTGGACTATCGTTAGAAGCATAACTACACGTTAATGGCATTATCAATTAGTATATAATTTATATTATGTTTCGTATTATGTATTAAGATGAAAATTCTAAATTTGTAATATAATTCCATGTGGACAGATTTAATTTTTTTTAAACAGGAATTGTTATAAGTTTTTTAATAGTATTACAATGAACTTACAAATTATAATAGCAGATATTCCTGAACAAATTACAAAAAATATACAGTAATAAAAAATTCAGGAATGAGTTGCATTACTTTTCCGGCAAGAATTGGAAATTGTGTGAGGCGCCATCTGATATGAGATTTTACTTTAAAATATATATATATTTTTTTATATTATTAATTATTACAAAATAGCAAAAAGCTTAATTTTGAAACTAGAGATAAGTTTTATGTTTAAAAAATTGTAAATGCTAATAATGAGTAAAATCTTCATTAAGTCCGACCCCACCCGAGATACAACATATAACTTTCTCTATCTCCCTCACTTCTCGACCTTTAGCCACCAAAATTTAATAGCATCAATCTCCTCAATACACAAACCTCCAGGCAAAATTTCAGAAATTTTCGATGAAAGATACGGTAGCTAAGCTTCAAAATGAGTGGACGAAATGGCGCCACACATACACAATAACATCCATATTGCAGGGAAAACTCGAATTTTTTCCATATCTTGGCGTTTCAAGGTCTCGAGCCCAAAAATATAAACACCTTGGCAAGGTAATTTTGTTTATAGTATTTTACATTTCCGTCTGTTATAACATTCCCGTCTGTATATATAACAGAGGGAAAGTATAGCGATACTTTCCCTTTATTATATATAGCAGCCAGGAAAGTATAGTACCAATTCTTGCAATAATCAATGTCTTTAAATGATAATAAAAAATGGAAGAGATAAACTATGATCTTTTCTGTGTTTTTTCGCCTTCTTTTAGGAAATAATTTTTCTAAACTGTACATTTAATAAAATTATAGGAACATATTTTAATAGTTTAATAGCTTCATTATAACAGAAGGAATAATTAATTACTTCACTTCTGTGTAATGAAGCTAATTATTTAATAATTATTAAAGTGTATTCATTCAAAGAAGATAAAAAAATATTACAGCAAAATATTAAATTTCTGTTTCAAATATGGTTATGAAATAGATAATTTATTTAACCTTAACATAAAGAAGTTGAATTCTTTCTATTCTTTTATTACTCAATTTTATCTGAATATTTACTATTATTTATAAAAATATGACATCTTATGAATATTTAATAAGGTTTATGAGTATATTTTCTTTTTTAACCATCATTGCCTTGGGGAAAAATAGGATATGCATGAAATGTAGTGTATGACGTTTGAATAAAAATCATATACAGTATGGCATTCATTATATCACTCCATAATTTTGTGGCGGAGTTTATTTCGTAAGGAAAAATGTTGTATATTACATGAAATTACCTTTAGAAATAATTGTAATACTTGAATAATTTATAATAAAATTAAATATAATTGGACATTTTGATAGCATCTCATAACAATTGCCATTTTAATGATGACTTCAGACTAGTAATCATCTCTTTTGAATTTTCTGAAAGAGAATGTTTATCGAATTATGTAATTCAGAAGCAGAAGGAAAATTCAAAAAATATTATTTTAAAATTCAAAACCAGCTTAAGTTATACGGCACACCCTCATTTTGTGTTTTACAATGACAGCAAATTTTTATTGATTATTTTTTACCTATTTAGAGAATGGAGCTAACTTATATTAAAAAATAATCTGTATTCGATTCAGCTATGAGTACAACAAATAAATTCGATTAAATATTAATTTGTTTATCATTAAAGATAGTGGATAATCTTTAATGCAAGTAATTACCTACTGGTGTTTTAAAGTAGAATGAAAAATAAATACCATAATAAATAAATAAAAATTAAGAAAATACATATAAATACAATAAATTTATCTATTTTTGTGAAATATTTATATTTCGTAATAATTTTTGCTTCGATTAATCTATGTAGTTTTCAGCAATATTAAATTATGGAAGCATTAAACTCATTATATGTAGTTATTTTTATCTTTTGTACAGACAATAAAATTGAAACGTTGCTCGAAACGATAGTGATCAATCGTTAAAAAGTATCAGTATTTCAGAATGTTATTAAAATAAAAATAACGTTGAAGAACCTGTATTTTATTTGTTTTAATGATATCAAACATTGACATTTATTATCATGCATCATATTAAAAGTAGCTGTTAGACTTTGATATTATCAAACAGATAAAATTCCTTTTACAAAGTTACTCATTTGTTACATTTAAACTGAATTTTAGCACAGCTAATTGTTTAATGGAAATACTTCTACCTAATAATTAACATTTAAAAGAAGAGCAACTTTAATAATTATCTTTATTATTGCAATATGGTAAATAGTATTTAATTTCTCTTTCAAGTTTCAGTATGACATCATATTTTAAACATTTTTTATGTGAATGGCTTACGTAGATGGATATTTTTTTTTAATTATTCAAGAGTAATTTCGGAGTTATTTAGTTAAATTTGTTCTTTAATTTTTTTTTAAATTAAAATTAAGAATTTAAAATCTAAATTTATACTTTGAGTTCTGATAAAAATGATATGGGTTCTTAAAAGAAATTATTTATTTCATGTGTATATAAATTTATAATTAAGTAAAATTTGTGTTAACTGAATACAATGTATCCTCAATTGTCTACTCTAATGACAGAAATAGACTCGTTAATAATTCGAAACTACTTTGACAGCCGGATTGGCCAGGCCCCAGAGCAAAAGAGAATTGGCCTATCGTTCTGTGGACTCTTGATCGAATTCTGCGAGAAATTATCTAGGAATTTTTCGGGTTATCTGTCCCGAATATACGGGCCCGTCCTCCATAACCTGGCCTTCTCCATGTGGGCCTGGTCGCGTACGGAGAAAAGGCCCACTAGGCGAAAAAAGACGACAATGAAAAAAAGAATTCAAAATTATGTTGCTAATATATATAGTATTTTTTTAATAGTATAAATGAGTTATATTTTATTTTATTTTATTATTTTTTGCGAAACTATTATTAATATAAAAGAATTTCGTCCTTTCAAGGACGAAATTTGAACTTTTCTATATACTGTATTTGATCTATCGTATTTATATTTTCCTATTAAATGTGAAGGTTTCAAGAGATAAAGTCGACGGATATAGTGATGAGTGAATTTATCAAAATTATAATGATTTAACCAGGAATAGCTTTTGTCGTTATGCTGACGACTATCTTGTAATATGATTCAGATCAAATAATTATATATCATGAGTTAACTTACATAAATACCTTAAGCAGGCTAACGTTTATTAAATAATATTAAATATTATATGAAAACATATACATTTCAAAATAATAATTAAAAAACAATAATGTTTTACTGATTTCCAGACTGAATAATGTAATAAATAATGCATTATATTTTTAGGGAAGTATTTCTCGTATGATCGACAATCTATAGATTCAATTATAATAATGTAAATGATAGATATGTATACATTAGAGAGACATTTGCGAACTCTTTTCGAGGAGGATAATGCAGCCGTTCATTGCAATACATATATTCAGCAGTTTACCTTCACACAGCAGAACACTGATGTAACATCGAGCCCAATACGTTAAAAGCGTTTAAAAAATAAAATAATATTTATAAATGGAAGTTGTACACAATTATGTATATAAAAAGGGAAATTCACGAATTATGGGTTCAATTTTTTAATTTGAGAGTATAAAATACGGAGTGTAAGGGAGGACTAGTGTTGCAGAGGTAGCAATTTGTGTGTGAGGTGGATCTAGTGCTGGAATAATCTTAATTGTTATGCATTTTATGAGTCAAATGTATAACATAGGCCTATATATACTGGTGCCATTGAAGCCTTTTCATTAAGTCTCAAGCTCTTCTACTGGACTTTTTTAAAATTAATGTCAACTTTGCTTAATGTCACAATATTCACGGATGTGATATTAAACGGGTCTTACTATATACGACATATTTATGGCTCGCCTATTTACGATTTATGCTCAATTTAGCTGGAATCTGAAAAGTTTGGGGACCACTGCCTTAGACTGTAATAATAAACAGAATATTTAAATAGCAATTAAATAAATTTTAACGAATATAATTTAATTAACATCTTCAATTAAATTTAGACTAGACTGGTTACATTTTTGTAAACACTTTTTAAGAAATTATATTACATTATGTTTTTCTCATTAACACGGGGTCTACAGCACAGTAAAAATACTCAGTTATACCCGTATAACTGAGTTTTGTTAATCAGTATCAAATAAACTAACTTAAAAATATTTTAATTGAACCTTTTGGTAAACTTTTTTTTCGAAAAAATTAACATATAACTTGAAATAAAATCATCTTTATTTAAAAACTTACAAAATTGATTTAATACTTCGTAAATAGGGCCTATATTTTCTACGAATATCGTTGATAAATTAGGTATCCATTTATATAAAATTAGTTTGGGAAGAAGAAGAAGAATGTGTTTAGTTTAATAAAATAGTGGACACCTTATTTTAATTAAATTTCGTTTTTTAACATACTCATTTAGAGTGACGCATTTTTTCTAAACGTTCAATTCCTTTTTTGCATTCCTCCCATAAAAAACTTTCCTTGATTCATTTCCTTACAGTAGTTTAAACTTCAAAATTTGATGAGAAGCGTTAAACTTTCAATTTTTCTTTTCATTTTAAGAACAACCGTGATGAATTCCGGTGGTTTCATATATTTAGGCTGTGAGAGGATGTGAAATAACCTCTAAATTCAGGTTCTTAAGCTTATTCGAGTTTCTTTTTGCGTATTCAAATGCGGTTTTCAGTTATCGTAACTCTTTTTGGCCTTTGTGAATACGTCTCTTGAAGTCAAATTTCACAACACTTCTCTGAATTGATTTATTCTCCCAGAAATACTTCTTGTAAACAACTTCCTTTCCATTCTTCTGAACAAAGAAAACAACTTTAAACTTTTCAATGGACAGAGAATAAGGATAACAATGCTACATCGAGTATTTCTATTTTCTGTGTTATAACAACAGTGGCTGTATGGAAGTGTGGACCTCATTTATCAATCAATATTCGTATTTTATAATTAGGTCTATAAATTATATCGGTGTTTATACAATTGTATTAGACAAATATACATTACCTTAAATTACTTTATATTACCTTAAATTAAACACTTTAGGGTAATATTTTTGTAAGATAACAATACAATAGTCAACGTTCATAAGTTAATCTGAACATTTATTTTTTTTAGTTTTGCAGATTTTCATAAGATAAATTATATTCATACGTACAGGAAAGAAAAAGTTTGTTCACGTTATATACAAAATTATAATCAATATTACCTATGACAACAAAATAAGTGTGAAAGAAGATACAGAATGATATTTATCATTAAAATTATTTTTAAAGAGTTCTGTTTTTAAATGTTAACTTATTTCTTTGAAAGTCTTCTCAAGATAAATTTTTCAAGAGCCATTGTAGAATATTCGAATGTCAAACTTGCAAGCAAAGCACACATATAGGATATTATAAGTAGTCCAAAGAAGATAGTTAGCTAATGAAATAAATGTAATATTAGATAAAAATTTATTCGAAAATCTTACATAATTAATAATTTTTCATTTTAAAATTATTCATACAGAATAATTTTATGCATTTACCATACAAAAATAAAGATAGAAAATAAGAGGCATGCATTATTGTCGTGGACTATTCGACCACACAAAAAGGAATAAAACCAGAATTAAATAGTTGCTTGAATTAAATTTAATAGATGTAATATATATAAAAATATTTTCAGATTTTAATAATTGTCGCATCTTTCTGTAGCTGTGTTTTCTATGTATTTTTTGTTATCATACAAGTAATATCTTTTAAAATTTCGGCAATAAGTTTTATGTCTAATTAAATATAAGTAGACTACTTTTAAGTGTTTGTTTCTTTTCTGTTTTTCCTTTTGTTTTGTTAAAATTATATTTCGCTTATGAGAGAAATGTTGATTTGTTTTAATTAGAGTTTGGTTTGGTTTGGTTTGGAATAAAGGCTTTATAAACATATTAATCTACGCGGTTAGATGGGAGCAGCTAGTCATTCTAAGGTTTGTCCAAAATTCGCCAATAGGGAAGCCAAGAAGGATAGGACTGATAAAATCAGTCTACACAACATTTTAGCGACCTGCCAAGGGGAGTACATCACGAAAAGATTTTATGGGAAACTGGTCCCTATTTAGATGCTGACACATGAAGAAAACCCGAGAAACTCCATGTGGCAACCTCTTTGTGTTTCACTAAGAGGTTGCCACATGGTGGTGAATCCGCACCAACTACTAGTGTTTAGTAGTTTTGTCCATTCGGTCACTAGTGGATTCCAAGGTGTGGATTCCAAAGTGTTCTTCACATAAAATTTATTTGCTTCCTTTCTAGGTATCCAATGATTATAAATATTGCCGCCAACCGTCTCAAGAGTATTCTTACTGATAGTCGTACTGAATATGCAGATCATCTTTGCATGATCGTCCGTTAATTGTAAAGTTATTTTACCAAAATGGGTGCCAATAACTGTTCCTCAAGAGTTTAGACGCCGTAAGAAATTGTAGTCTGGTCCTGGTTAGATAGATAATTCGAAAGTATGAGAAAAGTGGATTTTCGGATATCAGACATGGAAGAAACTTCCACCTGAGGTTTCACCGGAAGTTGCGACAATCATTATTGATACATCCCTGGATAGTGTCGTTGATTTAATTGAAATTACCAAATTTGTTATAGCATAGAGAGAAAAATCAAAGAAACTATTATAAAACTCAAGACTTAAATAGATTATTTTCTCAACGACTCAATGAATTAAAAAACGAAAACATTTTTAAAATTTTTTAAAATTTAACAAATTATTACTGTGTAAACGTCTTATTTGCTAAAAGTTTGTCGAAGCTGAAGCTTAAACAGAGTAATATATTTCGGGTACATAAATCATATAGTTCACCACGTGCAAGCAAGCTGCACGTGGAGAGTTTAAGTTGTGTTAAACCATACTAAAACGAATCTGCTTAAATTCCTAACTATAGTAGAGAATCGTTTAGCTGAATTTTTGCGATTTATAAGCTCAGGAAAAAAATACACAATTTATTATTAGGTTAAAAAGTTAAAATAAAAAAATAAAAACGAAAGTAAAGAATTTAATTTCGACAAAAATAAACAATATTATTGCACACTAGCAGTGTCTAGTGCTCGGTAGTATTGTTTATTCTATAACCAATATCTCTATAATTATTATGAAGCAAACATAAAGACACAAGCAACAAATTTTGTTTAAATACTTACCAAAGTATCAATTTGAATATAAAACGATTTGCAACTAGAACTGAAAAATGTTTTTATAACAATGGGGTGTAAAAGAAACGCACAGTAAGTTAATCTGCTTAACGGAATCCACGCTTTCCACGATAATATTGTATTAATTTTACCTGAAAATTAAATAATTATTATAAATGTAATCAGGTATTTACCGTATAATCTTTCTTTTATGTATAAATACCTCCGAAACCTGCTGTACAAGCGAATATCATCCAAGCAACGGCAATGCTCCACGTTACTCGAGATAAAGCGTCGTAAGCAGAAGCAGTGACAGATCCCATATGTGCGTGATAAACGGCAAAAACAACTGTAGAAGTAACAGTCAAAGACAAAACCCAACATAAAAATATAATTTTCTGAAAAAACGAATAGTATTAAACATTATATATTCAACAAAAACATACAGCAATATTATTATAACTATTTACGTTCAAACACTTACTCTACTAAAATATTGTTTGAAATGTTTTGCTTTATGAAGAGCGTAACCGGTGAGAATGCCTACGAGATATGGCCCGATGCGACAATAAGGCTTGACGTAAATATCATTATAATAATTCATAAAACTAAACAGAAAAATTAATTACTTAAATGTTTCGAAATGAAATAATATAAATTTACACTTTTAAACAAAAACAGAGCGTCATAATGTGAAATAGACGATACACAAACTGACTCATTTTGCAGTTTTCCCAAATCTGATTCCAGAGTTTCGACAGCAGAAAATATTGAGATTATGCCGGATTCTCCGAGAAGTCCCGTGACAATCATTGATGCAACTAAAGTAACGCATATCAATATGATTCCCCCAACAGAAAACCTGAAAAGTTGAAGTGCAGTTTTAATATAAAAATATTTATCTTACTAGTGAAATAGATTTGGAAATTAAGAAACATACTTCCATAAAAGTAACAAAAATATCGGACTGATGATATAGAACTGCATGTCGTTAGCTAAATACCACGTCCATCCCATACACTACAATGAATATAGCATTATCAGTTGTATTATTGTTTAGACAATTCCCAAAATCAAGTTTAGTTTAATCATAGATTACCGTATCGGACAAATCTTTGAAATTTACAATATACAAGAGATTCCACCACCAATAGTTTTTGCATTGAGTGTTTTCTTTTGGCCAAAATGGACCCATTCCCACGTGCAACCAGACAGTTGCATAAAACCCTAAAATCATTAGGTATGTAGGAGTTAACCTGAAAATAATACGAATTGAAAAATATGCCATTAAATATGAAATTTTGGGGTAAAGATAATTGACTTACCTCCAAATTCGATGAAGATAATAACGAGTACAGTGAAATTGTTTGTTTTTTCCTTTATGTCTTTTTAAAAATAAATAAGATAATAAAAAGCCACTGCAAATAGATAGCAAAAGTATGAGTTCAAAATTATATTTTTTAACAAGAGAATTAGAGAAAAAGTTTTCTTACCCGATTAAGAAAAATGTATCAACTGCAAATGTTCCTTGAATTATGAATAAAGCATATTGCTGTTTTAAAACATCCATAAATTCTAATCCATTTTCTAAATAAGAAAAAAACAATATAGTAACAATCCGTAATGTTTAACGAAATGCTAATTTTAACCTACCAGAAAACATTGCAATTTCGACTACTGTATATCCAACAAAGATCCAAAGCATGCTTATAAAACGAAATCCATGAATGCATTGTAAAGGTTTCTTAACGTTTTCAGTATTAAATATTTGACCGAAATTTGTATATACAGAAAAACAAATTAAGAATTCCACAATTGCTAATAGAAGAAAATAAAAGTCAATTTTCATAGCTTCAAAATCTCAAAGTATGAAAAGTTAAATGTTACCTGACTCGGAATTCTTGTCATTTGCCAAATACGTTGTGGAGTCAGATATTTCTGAGCTGACGATTACCGCATTTTCGTTGTTAAAATCGTATCTGTTAAAACTTTCTGCAGAATTTCCATTGGCTATGTTCGAATTGTTATCTTCTGTAATAATTTTTGCTTTGTTCTTGTAAATTTTTGTGACATCGCACCAAGTACCAGCGATCATAAGGACGGCAAATATCGACAATATACACCTAATTAACAACGGATTCGTTGATATAAAAATATATTCAAATTTTGTAAATATATACTCACAGGTAAGCGATATGACTAGTCTCCCATTTTATATTAGAAGTTTGACAAGTTATTTCTGTACTGTTGACGTATTTTATAAGTTTATGAACTATCGGAATATAATCTGTAAAGAAAGTGTTTTAGTATAATTCTACTTTAGAATAATTAGTAATTGGTTTGGATTAATCAAAACATTTTTATTGGTAAGAATTGGCCTTATTCAAATACAAAGTTGGAGTTTGTTATAATATTAAGCAGAACGTGCTCAGCAAATAATTAATTTATCACACTACACCTTTTGTGTTGCCGAAATAGTTTGTTATAACACAAAATTTTAAAAAAATTCGTTTTTATAAAGTTAAAATAACTTACGTAAAAGTTTAGCTACTGCTTTTGCATCATTCCTCAATATTTCTTCAGTGCACGAATCAGGTACACATATACCCAAATATAAAGGCATGTTTGCATGATACTATAATTAAAAGTATCATTGTATATAATAGATATAAATAGAATAAATTTATATTAAAGAATTACCTGCTGTAGTGAAATCGTCCAAGTAAAATAACAATATTCGCCTTTAAACCCTCCAAAATTAAAGTTTCCAATAACTTTTAGTGGTACGGTGATAGTTCGACACTGTTTAAAATCACCCAACCAAAATAAATTTCCCTTTAATAACCCAGAAGGTAATTTTCCAGTAGCATCCAACACTAATTTAATTATATTTATAAGAAATAAGTTTATATTTTAAAAATGAGAAAATAAAATACGATACTCACTTTGTTCGGCCCAAGATTTTCGTAAATTAAACAACAAATAAATCAAATCATAATTACATTTATTTCCCGAAGATTTAATGTCAGAATGCATAGCGTCTACAGAATTGTTAATTACATCGAGCGTATTGTTATGATTCGATACATTGTACGTCAAATGATTTAAGTCGATAGACACCCCACGATGATCATTTTTATTGAGAAATCCAGGATTTGAGAGGCTACGTGTTATCCAAGCAGTATTTGGTATCGTCGACATGAATTTCAGCCATTCTATTCGTAAATGATTCAATTGTCTCACTGTATTGTCGTCAAAAACATCGACGTCTGGAGCACCCAGCGATCCAATTAATTTTAAAAGAAGTATAAAAGACAAAAGCTTGCACATCTGGTCTCGAACTCGTATGATCGATTGTCGCAAATCCTATCGAAAAAAAAGCAAATTTCAACGGTATGTCGACTTTAGAACGTGATTAGAATTTATCATTAGAAATTTGATAAGTTTAATCTATCCGCATTCTGTTTATAAGAATCTGAGAAGAGGTTGAGTTCCGCGCTAATCGAATAGAAAGTTAAGAGAATCGTTAGGAAGTCTTATAATTTTAAATTATACTAGTATATAAAAGTATTTAAGTAATAAAGCTTAAAAGGAGTAATTTTGTTGAATTGTGATAAACATTTAAAAAATTTTTAAGTTTAAAAAATAAATCTTTCATTATTAATTATTATAAAAAGGCACAAAAGACTATTTTGAAGGTAGGAATTAGTTTTATATTAGTAAATATTGTAAATGCAATCTTGTAAAATTTTCCCGATCTACTCGAGACATGACTTCCGTACTCCAAAATTTAATAGCGCAAATACCTCCTAAATATAAGCTACTGTGAAAAGTTCGTTTTCTAAGCTTTACCTCATCTTGAGATATTAAACAAAATGGACGGCCCCACACAGAAATACATACAAACACACCTACACTCATACTAACAAACAGAAGCAAATACCGGGAATCTCTCTTTTTAACTTTTTGGATTCCTGGGGTCTTAAAACAACGAGAATTGCGAAAAAAACGAGGTCAAATTTGACCCGATTACAGTACTTTCCTGTGATCTTTTAACAGCCGAGAAAGTAATAATGATGGCAAATACAGTATAATCGTAACATCATTTACGTAGTCAAAATTCTTTTAAATGGGTAGGAAGGATTGCATATAAAAGTCTACTTAGCCTCATTGCAGCAAATATGCCGTATTTCAATTCTATATAGAAATGCATTATTACAGATAAATTTAAATAAACAATATCGATTTTATAAGTGAAGGAAGATGAAGAAATTTCTAAAACAAATTATATCCGCACATGCTGTGAGATTGTAATGCGTGTAAATGTATTTTAAACTTAATTTAAACTTTGGAAAAAGGGTTTTAAAACAGTTGAAGCTGGGAATTGCTTTATGATTTTCCTGGTAGACAAGAGCATCATCTTTTCCAAAAACACGGTTATTTCATCAATCATAAACCAGTCAAAAAGTAGATTTTGCTTAACTTGAATGTCTACCTCCTCTAGAAAACAAATGAATCATGCCGATATCCTTTCACTCTCTAAAATTTAATGCATCTAACTGTACAGTGTCTTATATACAAGGTGTAGACAAAAAATTAAACCAGGTATTAGCTAAATGCAAGTGCACGAGAGTGGGCTATTCGATAGTTTAGTGTCCATGCATCTCCGACTCCCTTCTCATGGGAATGGGAATTCTTTCCAAATTTAATTTCGGCTTTCATGAAAAATAGCGGCTCGGGTCAGATTAAATTACAAGTTAAATATCATACGTCCTTTAACAATAAGTCAGTTTTCTTAGTTTTCTTACGATAGTCATTATTAATTTCTTACGATAGACATTAAAAGTTAATTCAGATGAATTATCAGTAATGATTTACAAACTTGTAAATATTTATAAGTAGTAACGGGAAGAAATTATCAAAAAAGCAAACTGCACTAAACTTCGAGTGCAAGTTAAACAAATTATTTGGTAGTATGGTTAACTACTATTATAATTTTTTCTAAGCAAATTAGTGGAGCAGCTTGATTCAAAAGGCCCTTGCGCCATAAAAAATCCAATAAACCAAGCAACCAACCTAAGAAAATTAGTAATAATAAGATAAAAGAAAAAGGGTTTTAATGATCTAATTAGTTTATTGACAGAAACAATTGTAATTATGTTTTCAAGTGAATAGAAACATGTTTACAATTATCTAAACTTTCTAAAGTATTAATTTAAATAATTATAAACAGTTGTTAATATTTTTATAGTCTTTAGATATTTTAAGAGTTCGTACTTTATCAAAGGAGCCAAAAAGAACAAATGTTAGGGGTCAATTTAAAATTCATGTAATGTAATACGTAAAAGTTTTATTTCTTTAACAATTATTTAAAGTAAGTGTATAAACTAAAACAGTGTAAAAGTATAACCAAATTAGAAAGTAATTATAAAAATATTAAAGTATAAATATCATTTTAAATAAATAACGAAGCTTCTGTTAGCAATAAAAAAATCTTATTGACCCTATGTCCCTGGAGACCCGTCTGTGACTTTACACTTTACAAGTATAATCACACTCGTCTCTGTAACTATAATCATTTCGATCGTCAATAACTCATAGCCTAACGAAGCAATAGTAAATCTTTTTTGTATTTATTTTAAAAAGTAATAAAAGTTGCTAGTACATATATGAATTTTATTTTATATAAAAAAAAGACATACAATTAACATATTGTCTTTTTTTTAATATAAAAATGGCACGCTTTAAAAGAGAAAAGCACGTATTAGTGTTGACTTGCCTTTTAAAATTATATGCCATATTTTGAATTTCTATAATAATAGAGACAATAAATGAAAAATATTCTATACTTTTTAATCTATAAATAAATAATGCATTTCTAATCCTTAAATTTCGATATTAGCTTATTCTGGTGTTAGACATTTAATGTTAATTTTCTTAGAATTTGCTATAATAAATTTTATTTAAAATAAATAAAAGAGTATCGTACTTACAATGGGTTATCTACTGACAGAAGCCTATGTTAGAAATGTCTAATTATATTCTAAATTTTCGATAGAATCCAATTGCAAGTGCCACGGCTCAGCTCGGATGTCTGAAACGCACAGACAGTAAGAGTTTATGAAGGAAATTAAAGTACCTAAAGATTTTTCTGTATTCAAGTTTAGTTTATCAGTTTTCCAGTAACCTTGTAATATTCAATGACATTTTTTAAATAAATATCATTTTGCCTATCGGTATAACAACCGGTTTCCAGATTTTCGATTTCATATTTAAGTTAGCGAATCAAATTATAGGCTACTTCGAAGAATAAAAACATTAATAGTTTCGTATGAAAGCAGCTTAAAATACGGTAAAAATTTATAAATATTATAAAACACTCGTGAAAGGGTTTCATCACTTTCAATTTTAACCCTACACAAACCGAGAGCCAGCGATAACCAAAAGATCTAAGCACAAGTGCAATTTCACTAGCTCGTTCCGGAGCCGCATGAATGTGCACCCCACAATAATACATTTTTTAAACGTCTCCAAGTGTTTATTAACATTTTCTAAAAATTTTGATAAAAAGATCGGACACGAAATAAGCTGATTGTGAAAGTAGTTAATTCATGTTCAATTGTATGAGATACCATCCACGCAGTTACACCATGAATTATTCATTTTTGTAAAACTGGTTAAAATAATAATGATTGGATTTCCCGTGTTTTGTAAAGAATTGCTCGAGCGTAAAGGCATTGACTTTAATATTTTAATTTTGCCATTCGGAAATAAGAACAGTAAATTTATGAGTTATTTTGACGTTAACGTCTTTTTTCCACCTACTGTCCCATGTCCTGTCTGTCCATAGCCGAATGCTAGCTTTAACAAATTAAATAGGTAAATTTTAAATGCAATGTTGTTATTTAGATGTGTAACAGTTGCTAAACTATCCGCTAATCATTTCTGTAATATCCAAAATGACATCTAATCCAGGCAATTTTTAAGTTACAAATGAAAAGCATGAATTTTAATATTAATTCCACTTTGTTGTTTATTGTTAAAAAATGAAACATTGGATATACGAAGGCTGTTTTTTACAATACAATACAATACAATATAAATAATACTAACTCTTGCAACAACCAATTTCTTTAAATTCAGTTTTATGCTATAAATCAGCAAAGGATCCTTTCTGTTTCTTGCCATCTATTTTTCGGGATATTTTGCAATACAAAATGATTCACGAAGTTTTAATATATTTAATGTTGTCTAAGGTAAGAAAATTAATACAATTAATTTAAGGAAACGAATGAATAAATCACACTCATGTTTGATATTAAATTTAAAAAAATAATTATTTTTGTTTTGAAGTCTTGTTATAAATAAAACTTCAATTTTATTTTCTGGTTTTACTTAGTCTTAAATTTGTAATATATATTAAAATTATTGTTAAAATTAAGAATTCTGTAGAAAATTAATTATAAATCATTCTGTGTCTCAGCTTTATTTTCAAGTCTGAACTCCATGAAAGCGCTCGAAACCAATTCAATAGTAATGAAGCTAATTGTTTAATAACTATTAAGGTGAATACGCCCAGACAATATTAAAATATTTTAGAAAAATATTATATTTCTATTTTAAGTGCAGTTACGAAATAAAAAGTTTATTTTTCTGTTCAATAAACATCAATACTCAGAAAAATTATTTTAAAAAAGGCAGTTCGAACGCAGAAAATCATTAATAAGTCATTTAAATAACTTTGCAATTGAATTTATTTTATGTAAAATGGTTGTATATTATACGAAATTACATTTAAAAATTATAATACGTATTTTGTAATAATAAAATTGAGTATAATTGGATTTTTGATAGCATCTCTTATAACAATTGCCATTATAATGATGACTTCAGACTAGTAATCATCTCTCTCGAATTTTCTGAAAGAGAATATTTGTGGAATTATATAATTTAGCAGCGAAGAAGGAAGCAAAATTTAAAAAAAATAGTATTGTAAAATTCAAAATTAGCTTTTACAGTACAAGTACATGTTCATTTTCAGTTTTACAATAGCACTACATTTTTATTGCACAATTTTTATTGATTTTTATAATTATATAATGGAGCTAATTTATATATTTTTAAAATCTATATTCGATTCACTTATGAATACAACGAATAAATTTTATTAAATATTAATTTATTTATCATTAATAATAGTGATTGCTCCATAATGCAAGTAAATACCTATTCATATTTAAAAATAGAGAAAAATAACCACAACAATATGAAAAACTTAAAACTAAAAAGATGCATAGATATATAATAAATTTATCTATTTTTGTAAAATATATATATATCTTTTGAATAATTTTTGCTTTAAACAATCTGTGTAATTCTCACAGATTTAAGTTATTAAAAAATTAGTTATTAAATTTAATTATTTGTTGCATAATAAAATTGCTTGAAAAATTGTTCGAAGTGACAAATGTTATTATTATTATTATACAATTTTACTAAACTAAATAAAAAATTAAGAATAAAAATAACATTGACGATACTGTATTTTATATTTTCATTATTCTAATTATACGGAATTCGCATTTTTTTAGTTGATATCAAATGAACGGCTAGGGAAAAAACAATCAAAGTCAACCTTTACGCGCTTGTAAATTAAACCTGTCATATATTAAAAGGCATAGAATGCGATGATGGAGCCAGTTTAGTGAAAAAACAATCATAGTCTCTTCAGTGCCATGTAAAGAAAATGAGGAAGACGAATCATATTCTACTACATTTACAGCGTATACAAAGTTACATAACAAGCAATGACTCAAGTACCAACAAACGTAATCGTTGCTTGTGTCAGTAAATGAAACTCAACGTGCTTCATTTCTTTAGACGTTTAATCAGTTTCTTACGAAAGATCAGCAGGATTCCTACTTAAGTAGCCTGATTCAACTGTGTTCTGTAAAAAGACGTCGGCCGAGAAAACAAATTGAGGACGGCGTACAAATGATTGTGGCATTTATACACGCCATAACCAATTCGTACACATACGTGATGAAAACGATATTGTTACGGAAGTATGCCTTAAAGCATTTATAACATTCCAATAAATCATTTAAATAACTTTGCAATTAGTGTGCCAATTAGTGTGCCAATTTGCAATTAGTAGACCAATAGACGTGTGCAAACCATAAAGAAGAATCTTGCCTCCGCAGTGAGACCTCAAGATAAGCGAGGTTAACGCAAGAATTCCGATGAGTCATATCAACCACGCTTGAGCTCATATCGAAATTCGAAGGGAAAACGGTCCTATTACGGTCTTAAAGATTCCATCAAAGTATATTTGCCTGAAGAGTTGAATATGGTAAAGCTGTATAAAATGTTTAAGAAAAATACCCAACAGTAAGACGTCGCAAGATAAGTATCGGCGTATATTTAATAATGAATACATTGGTTTTAGAGTCCACTTGCAGTTTCTGTGATGCTAGCAAGATTAAAGAACAACGCCTAATTTTGCTGATTTCTTATGGCGAAACAGAAACTCCTAATCTTAATAATTCAGGAAGCACTGGTAGCACTTTACAAACCACTGTTAGCAGTTCAGCTGAAAGAGTACGAATTAAAAGTAAAAACTTTATTTACATAAATCTGATAAGTTTTATGAAAAGATGCAAAAAGCAAGAAACAAAACTAGTTCTACAATGCATGAAAGTATATTTGATTACTGTAAAAATCATCCCGTGCCCAACGTTTCTTCAAATGACGTACGAGCATGTTACAAGTGACAACTGTCTTGCTATGCTTTCAATATCCATGTGTTGTCAACCGAGAAAAGGAGAAAAGTTCTTTTTACATGTACGATAAACCGTGGCCAAAAACGAGTTTCGGCGATTAGCTTCATTGTTGATTAATTTCATGGATAACAATCTTGACAATAATATAAAAGATTTGCACATTTTTTATGATGCTTGCGGAGGGTAAAACGGAAATTATAGTATTGAGAGCGTTGTATTATTATGTAGTGAATCAGATTGACAGGAAAGTATAAAAATCACATTTTCTATAAGAAGGCCTAGTTACGTGGAATACGATTATGATTTCGGTTTCGGTTTAGTAAACAAATGTCGATTGTTTATGTGCCGCACTGCTGGATGAGTGAGTGTTTTCCGAAGTAAACAAAATCCAACACCATTTCATGTGTTTGAATTAAAACAGGACATGTTCAACAGTTGTGATGAATTTTACGTCCATTTTACCTGTGCCGGTCTCCTTTTGGCATTCGAAAAACAAGGAAATGGTAAATGACATCTGTGGTTACCCATACCGTGCTACATCGCAATGCGTACAGTGGATCTTGGTTTGCTTCAAGGTTTCTACTGCAAACTCACAAAATATAATTCCAAAGGTGTTGGAATATTAAAAATAAACTTTTATTCTGCTCTTATCCCATTATTTGTGGCAAAATATAAAGATTTTCAAGCTCAAGCAATTTCTACCAGCTTAACACCATGTTACTTTTCCGCAATCTCACGATGTTAATGATGATTAAGGGTTGAATAAATACTTTTATTTTTATTGTGTGACTTTCATTCACGTTTTCAGCTTGAAGAAGGTTCAAAGTATTTGTTACAATATGAAAAATCACATTGCTATGTATACTTTCAGCTTGGCGAGTTGTCAAACTTTAAAATTACAATTGCCAATTTTTAGTATGAGTGAACTGTAATAGTTCTTTCCCCGAGCCCTTCAAATGTTAATTTTTGTATATACGGTATTGTATTTAAACAATAGCCAGTACACAATTTAGACTATATAATTCAAATGTAATCCATCTTGTCGTTTATAAAGCTACCTATTTCGTTTTTTTTTTTTTTTTTTATAGTTAAACTTAAACTTATTGTAGCAATTAATTGCGTGAACGAAATAATAATAACATGAAATTTTTTTTCTGTGTGTGCTTTGCAAACGTTTCTATATAATGTAATGTTTACAATAATCATATTGTTTTCGGAAGGAACGGAATTATTCAATAAATTTAAAATTAAATTTGATTACTACTTCAGTTAATTAATTAAAAGTACTGTATTTAACTTTCATTTATATCTAGTGTGACATCATGACGTAAGCATGTTTATCTGAATAATATTATATAGATCAGAGATAAACTTCATTATTATTAATCAAGAGTAAAATTAAAATTTTAAGTAAATTAAAATTAATGTATAAATTTAGCACTTTGAGGAAAATAAATTTCGTTTTCCTCAAAGTATAAATTAAACAACAGAATTTTCTAGATAAATCGTTTTGTATGAAACACAAATTTTGTAATAGCCGACTGTATTATAAATAATAAAGCTATTAAATATTTTACGTTTATATTAATTTAAATTTATTTACCTTCCCGAACTTCTATTAATTGTAAAATAAGATCGTTTTTGTTTTCGAAAACATTTAGTTTGGTCAAAATACTTCAATAAATTGTAACAAATTCTATCAAGAATTCAAATCATGTTGAATCCTGGATGAAATGGCGGAAACGGATGTAGTGATAATTCAATTCAAAATTTTATTATTTCTACGATTAATTTTAGGGTGCATATTCGAACATCAAACCTCATGTAAGCGCCTTAGGAACTGGAATCTAATGTATTTGCGTGTAATAGTCTTAAAATTATTTTTAATTGCTAGACAAGTTCTCTTTAAACTACTACAGGTATACCTCGCCTTACGTCGGTAATTGGTTCCAGGAGAGGCGACGTAAGTCGAATTTACTTCTGTAGTTACGACGTAAGTCGAAACTACGGTGGAAAACGCCAATAATGAGCACTTAAAGACCGCTAAATAAGACGACAACACAGAAACACAGATGTTTTCATGTTTCGTTCTCTAACATTTATGATGATTATATTAACATTTACTGCAAATGTACATATTTTAATATGATTTTACATGCTTTTAACGCTTTTCTAGTGATATTACAACTTCAATATTTATGGCGGACGGATATAAAGTCGAATAAAATGACGTAAACTTGATTTTTATTTTTCCATATACTTTTTTGACAAACGACGTATAATCGAGAACGACGTAACTCGAGGTATACGCGTATTCTTTATTTATTCAAAATTTATAACAACCAAAATTTCAAGTTATTTACAAGAAAATATCAAATGTTTCTCCTTTGGTTACTAGAGAAGTCCAATTGAGATAATAATGAAGAGAATACTTATTTTAAAAACGGCTGTTTCTTTTTATTCCTTTTTCATTTTTTCCAAAATAAATTTCTCGAGAGCCATCATTGGACTTTCGAATACAACAGATACAACAAAAGCAGCCAAATACGATGACATTAGAATTCCTAAATAGTACGTTATCTATAAAAAGAAATTTCATTGTTACGTGCGATAAACATTAGAAAATAAATACTGTATATACTTTATCACAATTACAAAAACAGATTATTTACTAACAAACAGTTATTTAAAGTAAAATAAAATATGAACTATTATACAAATGCAATTTATATTCTAATAGTTTGTTTTCTACGTTTTAATGTCATTACTTAATAAATGTAAAAAATAGACAATAATTAAATCTAGAATTTAAAAAATATAATTCATGTCTACAACAACTAAAATACTATTTTCTGCTCCAAATAGCTTTAATTTTTACGGATTAAGGACTTTTATATTCAGTTCTGTGAATTTTTGTAATCCTGTAAGCAACTCCTAGAAATCATCATCTTAAAAAATATTTATTTTTAAGAAACTATTTTGATAGCAAACTGCGTCACATTATATTCAGATGAAATGACTCTTTGATTTGAAACATATTCAATTAAATTTCTTTAATTACTAGCTTTATATTTTAATTTAAAAATTTTCGGCCTAACTTTTTCATGAAGAATTTAAAAATTAAAATATTTCTTTGAGAAACGATTATCGTTGTGTTAAATCATTAAATACATGCCGGATGGCAGAGGTGTTAAGGCGTTTGCTTACCACTCTATGGGATCCATCACCCGGCCGCGCCATTATGAGTCTGGTCCAACCCATAATGCGCTTGCTAAAAGAGGCCCGCTTAATGCCTACAAGAAAGAGTTTAAAAACACTGTAGGGGATCTGGGGAAAATTCCGGAGAGGTTGAAAAACCCAGAAATTTTTCGGGTGAAGTGCGTCCTGATATGTTGGGTCCAGTCCCTCACCACCGGTTGTTCCGGCGTGCCGAATCCATAATGGGCTTGCCGAGATGGTTTTCTTAGTTCCACAGAATGGAGTTTAAAAATACTCTTGTATTGCATTCGTGTCATGCACTGATATACTGCTACTCGTTATGCGTTGTGCAGAGAAGCATGTCATATTATCAATAGAAAGCCTGTTCAGGAATCCCATTTGATATTTGGAATGCACTAAAAATAATAGTACGTATTTTTCATGTTACAAGTTTGTAATTGACAATGTTGCCCATTTTCATTAGGAACTAATGAAAATGAGCCATATTGTCAACAATTGCAAACATTTACAACAGCCCTCTCCGAGAGAAGAATGGACGGGATCGAAATTTTCACCACTGTTTAGCACATGTCCGACATGATATACGTCGCCAAAAAATCTATCGTCATTGTCCTGTTATGTTTTGAAATAATTGGCCGGGAGAGACTTTTATTACCATCCTGTATATTCTCATTAACATATTATTATTTTTTATTACATTGTTTACCGTTATGAATAGCTACTTAACAGCAATGTTATCTAACTATTTAACAAATTTAGCATCAAATGACGCTAAATTTTTTCAAATTTCTCTTAATTTTAAAGTCTTAACTTTAAAATTAAAAACAATTATATTGCTTAATATTAAGGCGATTTATCTATAAATGTATATCAACGTATTAAAAGCACTTATTTGAGCATTCATACTCACCATAGAATCCATCTGAAAATAGATTGGTTTAATAAGGGAACCGTAATATCCTGCTATGACAATTGGATGTACAAGATATGCAGCGTAAGTTAATCTGCTTAAGGGAGTCCATGCTTTCCACGATAAAATTGAATTAACAACTCCTAAAAAAGTTCAAAAAATTTGCTTCTTAATGTAATAAAATGAAATATCTTGATATAATTTCGGATGGGAATTTTTTGTTTTACAAAATTTACCTCCGTATCCGGCCAAACATACAAAAATCACCCAGGCAACAGCTATACTCCATGTTGTACGAGAGAAAGCGTTATAGACGGAAGCACCAATAACGCCCAGGTGAGTATGATATATACCAAAAATAACGCTTGAAGAGAGAGCAATAGCCACAATCCAACCGATTGCTAACACTGTCTAAAAAGATTCAAAATGTTTTTAATATAAAAAGTTTTATAAATATCATAGAGCGCAGTAGGGGTCTGAAGTAAAGCTCAGTCACAAGCGTAATGTTAGTGCCAAATTTAACCGTCAACTAATATCTCGAAGACCAACGAACCGATTTGAATTTAATTTTAAAATATATCCGTGAATAGGATTACGAAAACCATAAATTTTTGAATAAATTCGTTGGATCGTTTTAGACTTACGCAGTTCCAAATTCAGCATTTTTCCTACCAGACTTAAAACGAGAAAGATTATGGCGACATCAAACTACCAGAAAATATGGTAGTCTACATGTGCTTGATAGCTCTTTCGAGAGCTGATCATTACTGTTGTGGTTCTTCTGATACTTTTATTTAAAAATATCGAGTATTTATAAAATTATAGCCTATTTTTTTTTTTTTAATTTTAACATTTCATCAGTCACATTTTAACATTACCACGTGACATGACGTTTTGCGATTATTTTTAATCTATTAATACAAGCCTAATGATATAAGAATAGAATAGTTATAAAATATTGTCCGATTTTCCTTTCCTAGTTCTTATATATACATAACAAGAGAAAATATTGGAATCGTGTCAATTTTTATCCTCTGAGTTATTTGCAAATCTCCACGTTTTGAGACCTTTTGTCTGCTACTGTATATAGATGATAGAATATTTGTGTCTCTGTTCTGATCTGCACCAAATTTTTCATACTTATTGTCAGGGACCTCGAGGAAAATATAGACTACCACGAAACCTGAACATCTGCCCCTCCCTTCATTTCATCATCCATATTTACTCATAAACCCTTTGCTCGATTTGCACCAAATTTTTTAGACTCATTCTCTGGGACCCTAAGGAAAATCTGCAGATTATAACATGACTTTCAGATAAATATAAAATTATCATAAAAATTATTCTATCATAAAATTATTAATGACAGAAAAATACTTATCTCATTTATCCCAAATATCCCATTTAAAAAAACAAGAGAGAAAAACCTCAAACCTCCTTCACCGATACGTTAAAGAACGTTCTCCTCAAAGAATACTGCTTAAAGAACGTTCAGCCAAATTTATATATATACAACGGCACAAAGTAAAGCACGAAGTTTTTTTCTGTCACTATGCTTATTTTTCTGATTTAGTATCACGATTTAGATTTAGATTGCTTAATCCAAAACTTCCTGTAGTTGTACTCTGTGTAACGTGAACTTTATTCATATGCTGAGTTTTACTGTCAAATCTGCTTCCAGTATTCTTGTGTCACAACTTTCAAAAGTTTCCTTTATTTAGATGTTTTTACTGAGCTTTACTTTTTTAATCTGTTTCACCAGTTTTTTTTAATGGGATAAGAATATACTTAGTATAACCTACATGAAAACCAATTCATTGACTTACTTTATTCAAAAGACTTTTGCAGTAATTCATTTTGTGTAAGGCGTAACCGGTGGCAATTCCTATCAAATAAGGTCCAATACGACAATACGGTTTATCGTATATATCATCGAAACAATTGCCAGTTCTAAATCAGCAAATTAAAAGACCGGTGTGTTTTTCGTAGTAAAAAAATTGACGTTAAATATAAAGTAAACTTAAACTTACATATTTGACGCATCTGATTCATTGCCATTGATCCACGAATAAATTGAAAATAAATTGCCATTGGTAGCTAGAATTCCCGTAGTAATTGAAGAAATGCCTAACGCGACATACATCACTACGAAACCGATAACGGGAAATCTAAACGAATTAAATGCAAACATAAATTAATAAAGTAAATACAAATTAATACAATTTATTTTAAAAATTAAATTAATGTTGAAATCTTACTTCCATAAAAGGATCAAGAATATTGGACTGATGATGTAGAACTGCATGTCATTTGCCAAATACCACGTCCACGCCATGCACTATAAATAATGAATTTTCTTCGGTTTTAATAAATTTTAATAAAACTCTAATTCACATTAAACTGTTAGCCTATACATTTACCATTTCTGATGAGCCTTCCAGATTTTGAATATACAGCAAATTTCGCCACCAGTAGTTTTTACAATTACCATTATCAACTTCTTTCGGCCATAAAGGACCATTACCCATACGCAAAAAAATTGTCGTGTACAATCCTAAGAGCATCATGTACACAGGAGTTAATCTGAAATTATGCGAAGTTAACACAGTCAAATCTCGGTATTCGAACTTAATTCTTTCCTAAAAGTTGTTTGAAAATCGATTTGTTCTCAAACCGAAACAAATTTTCTCATAAGAAACAATGTAAATTGGATTAATCCGTTCCTGACATCCAAAGCAAAGTCTGTTTTTCAATCTTGTTAGCTGTATTTTATGCACGAAAATGCCTACAATGCATTTTTATGCATGAGATACAGCTAAAAATTCAATGTGATTTTACAAATATTATAATATTATATATATCTATGTCTATATGTATTCTATATAATACAGTATATTAAAAGTACAATGTTCCGTCACCATCTACCGAATCCAAAACTAACAAGTTCAGTGTTATAGAGATTCCACTCTTACCTCTGGATGAAATATAACCAAATCAATCAAGACAGACAACAAGTACTTTATCCATATTTTCCGAATTATTGTTTCAATTGCTTTAATTTAAAATGTTGATTTTATGGTTCTTTTATAATGACAATTCTAATCCATTGCACAACAATAGTAATAGATGATTCTACACTCTATTTATAAGATTACAATTTGAAATACAGCTTATAATATTCATATCCTAACATATTTTATTCGTAATATTTTTCATAATATTTATAGAAAGAAATATAACAAAACTTACCTCCAAATTCGATGAAGATAATAATATACCCAATTGAACTTTTTAGAACTTCCTTCGTAATTTTTTAGAAATAAATATGAAAGCAGAAGCCCGCTGATTAAAAATAATTATCAAAATCTTGAATATAATAGCATTTTGATTTATTTAAACTGAATGATTTTCATACCTTAACAAAAAGAAAGTGTCAACAGAATACGTGGCTTGTACTATGAATAGAGCAGAAAATTTTCTTACGTAATCCAGGTAGTCGACTAGATTTTCTTACGAAGGTAAAATATAATCTATAACAGCTAATTTCTTTTTGAAAGAAAAAATATATAATATATACTGTATAATATATTTACCTGTAACAGCTAAAGCTGAAAGAAAAGTGTGACCCAGAACAATCCAACACATGCTCAAGAAGCGAATTCCGTGAACACATTGTAATTGACTGCCAGTATTTTTGGTACTTAAAATTTTTACTCCATTAGTATATAGAGAAAAGCAAATTAAGAATTTTACGATTGCTAATGATAGAAAACAGAATGACGATATTAAATTTAATATTATTAATTTTTATAAAATAATGTAGTAAAATAGCGTTATATAACCTGATTCAGTCTTCTCTTGCTGTACTGTTGTCCTGTTTATAATTAATTCACTTTCATTGTTCGTTTCAGATTCATCATAATATTCTCTTGGGCTATAATTCTCGGGTAAACTTTCATTTTCCGTCTTAACAGATAAATACTTTTTAATTTCAATTATAATATCACAGAGTGTGCCAACAACGATGAAAAAAGCAAATATGCAAATCACACACCTATTGGTATATTTTAATTAAGTTTTAGCACATTGAATTAAAGCATATTTTATAATTTTATACTCAAACTCACATGTATACTATTTCTCCAAATTCCCATTTCTTAGTTGAATTTTGACAAGTAATTTCTGCAGTATAAATAAACGGCACGATCGTTTTCACCCAAGGAATAAAAACTATAAAAAGTATGATTTCGAAATAAATTCAGCTCACAACTGATAACAGATGAGATCTTACAGAAGATAGAAATTAAAAAATAACTTCAAAAAGAATCATAAATATTTAAAAAATTGTTAACTTACTTAAAAATGTAGATAATTCTTTTAGATCATTGGATAATATTTCTTCATTACACGAATCTGGGACACAAATACCAACCTCTATACCTAACTTAATATGTAATTAGAAATGTTTTTTATTATAACCAAATCAGAAAACATTTATTTAATTTTAAGTTTTTACCAGATACCAACAATCAAAGACATATAACAGTATTTTCCTTTAAAATTTCCGAAATTCATATTATCAATGACTTTTAAAGGTACAGTTACTTCTCGACATTGTTTGAAATCTCCAAGCCATAATAAATTTCCTTTCTTTAATCCGGAAGGAGGCTTTCCGGCAGCATCCAGCACTAAAAATATTTCGAATCAACTGATATATAACAATAACAAATCTTTAACGATTAAAAATAAAACATATCAATCAAAAATCTCACTTACTTTGTAATCTCGCATCCTTAGAAAAACTAAACATCAAATAAATTAAATCCATGTTACATTTACTTCCTGTCCGGTTAGCTGCGAGTGACTTTATATCTTTAAAATCATAATGCCTATCTGTTGTATTATTTTCGAGTACATTTTCAGTTGTTACGTTCGAAATCCACTTGTTAAAATCAACAATCTGATGGGTTTTGTTTCCTTTAAAAAGTCTTGAATTATATAAACTGGGAGATACTATGGCGAATTCTGGTACTGTCGATATTACCTTCAGCAATTCCTTCTGTAAATTGTTCAGTTCGTTGATTGAATTATAATTAAACACATCATCATTGGGAATATCTAGGGATTGAACTAATTTAAAAATAAATATGATAGAGGGGAAGATTTTCCACATCATTTGAAGATCGTATTTCGAACAAAACGTGCAGAGCTGGATCTGCTTATAAACTTTGGGCTCGTTTCTAAGCTTTTTGTTGTCGGAAACTTATCATTATCAACTGATTAATGATAAGTTTTAATGACATGCGAAAATTTATCCTTATCAACGATATAATGGTAAACTTTAATCACATGATTGGCCTGGTTGTATATTATTTTTTGAATTGTTAAATTTGAATAATGATCTTATAAAAATTGTTATATTTTATTCGTTAAAATACACCGAAAAGTATAATCAGTTGTAGTTATAGTGAAGACAATAACAATAATAAACGAGTTTGGAAATGCTTAAAGCTTTAATCTTATCAACGAAATGTCGTTTTTTTTAAATCAATGTAAAATTGAATAAACATTACACCAGTAAATTCATTATTATCTGAAGTTTCATTCAGTTATGAAACAATACAGACACTTGGTGTAGGCGTTTATATCCTTATACATTTCATATTCTAACAATAATACGAGTATATTTTTTTCCGCATTAATATACTGCGAATATCAATTTCAATGTTAATAAGAGAACAACAAATGAAATTACAAATTTTGTTATTAAAAAGATTGATAGTATACAAACATGTGTTTTGTTATTAGCCATTTCTTAAATAAACTGTTGACAACGAACTTATAAACAAACTAAAACGAATTCAGGTAGGCATATATGATCTCTACGGAATGACTGGCTTTGATATTGTAGAAATGTACCTTTTCACAAAACGGAAAATGATAGAATGCTAATTAAAAATTTTAAAAATCCAATAACGAGTCACGTAACTTTCCCGGCAAATTCATTTAATATTGCGTGTGGCGCAGTGGCGTAGCTAGGGGGTGCGGTAGGTGCGGTCGCACCGGGCCCCTGGAAAACGATAGGCTCGTGGAGGCCCCAAAATCACGAAAAAAGAGCCGAAAAATTTTTCGGGACACACAAATCTGGTTCCGCACCAGGCCCGGAGAATCCCAGCTACGCCACTGGTGTGGCGCCCATCTTTTTATGATATTTATTTTAAATTTTTTTATATTAATTATTATTATTATTATGACAAAAAGCTTAATTTTGAGAATAGAAATAATTTTTATAAAAAAGTAAAAAGAAAAGAAAATACTAATAACGAGTAAAATCTTCATTAAGTTCGACCCTACTGGAGATGAGATATGACACATGATCCCTTCTACATCCCCATTTCATTGACTTTTAATTAAAGTTTATATTAAAAAAAAACATAATATTTTTCAAAGTAAAGTAGAGCGTCGAAAATGTGGCATCAATTGGGGCACTGTATGTTAAATTCCAATTAGTAATTGTTCTAATTTCAGATTTTAGAAAAATAATAATGAGCCAAGGTATACTAGAGATAAGGTAGCGCAACTCGCTCTAGCGAGAAAAATGCTACTGCGCATGACGTCACCATCGAGAAACTTGATTCACTGCCGCTCGGTAACATGTTGCTGTTTATGTCAGAAACGCAATCTTAGAGAAACGAATGCACCGCAAAACTCAAACAACGGTTAATAAACTTGTACGATTGTTAATATGATGCTATTCAAAATCAAATTAATTAATTAAATTACGCCTGTAAACTTATTCTACATAACACGCCGCAATTCACTCGTATGAGAAAACTAATTAGAGAAAAAGTATTCTATAAGCAATTAAATCGTTACTTTACCTCATGGCTACTCTTCAGGCAAATAAACATGAAAAAAATATGAAAAATAAAAAAATAGGCAAATAAACATGAAACAATAAAAAATAAATGTTTTTCCGTGATATTTCCCGAGTAAAGAATAAAATTTTTTTGTTATAAATATGTTTCTTATATAAAACTAAAGTTTAAAAAAAATAATACTAATGCTTCACAAGTAACAAAATACATTTTTGCTTTTTTATTCAATACAAAATGAATGTCTACAATAGATGAATGAATACAATAGATCTAGATATCTTTTTTTTTTTTTTTTTGTATCATCTGTTTCTGCTTCAATATCTGGTTCTGTTTCTCCTTCTGGACCACATTCATATATCATATCTTCTTCTGCAATTTGAGCAGCTCTGTTATTAGATTGGCAAATTAATGGTGATAAGTCCATTCTTGCCATATCCTTTCCTTCTTGCTCTGTTCTACTTTCTAATTCATCTTGATTGGAAGAAAAAGGCTCACTCTTTTCAGCTTTTTCTGAAGAATTCTCACTAATTTCAGAATTTCTTCCAATTCCATTTGCTTGAGAAATTGAAATTGGTTCAATTTTTGCACGTTTATTGTAAGTTCGTTTTCTTACTGCTCCTGTGGCAGCGGCCACAGAAGGCACAACTTCAGTTTCTTCTTTAGGCTGAGAAAATGCATAAGTTAGATGCTCTTCATGCATTTCTTTTGAAGGAAACTGACCAGATAATGTTAACTGTGTTGATATACTTTCAGAATTATCAATAAAAGCATCTGACTGTTCTCTTTTAACTGCTTGAATAAATCTATCCTTATTCTTTATAGGATTATCTTCTTGACTGGAAGACATATGTTGACTACTTGATAAAGCTTGCTGAGAATCTAATCTTAAGTGTTTCAATTTCTTCAGAAAATCTAACAAAAATTCTGGTTGACCATCAGCTTGAGATATTATTTTTGAGACTTCTGCATAAACTGATTCTTGCATTGTACTAGTATTCACAACATTTTTTGATTCAACTTCTCTAGCTCTTGTATTGGAAGATGATGGTATTGCAGAATTACTAATATCTGAAAAAATTGATATATTTGCACTAGCAATTGGACGATCATCAATTTTAGGGATTCTTGAATTGAGGATGTCAAAAGTATCGTTTACAAGTTTTACAAAATCAGAAATTTCCTGGTCATCAGGTAGAAAGAAAGATATTGCTTGAGCGACACGATTAGAAAATAACTGGCAAGCTAGATTAACTTTTTGACGTTCTCTTCCACGCACATCCACATGAGCTTGTGTCAGTTTTGGACATAGCTTCATTTCCCCATTATCCAAGGATAATATTTTCAGAAAAACATCTTTATTCACATGTTTTCCTCCTGGTAAAATAATGCCTTCATCTAGTACATGATTCCTCAAAAGTTTAATCAAATGTGACACATCTGAATAGACCCATATGTGCTTTCCTGGATGTGTAGGATTTTCAAAGCATGTATTTTCATGGTCAACTTTGAGATAGTTCCATACCTTTGAATTTTTTCCTCCCCGATCACACACAACAGCAACAACTATAAATCCTGCACTCTGAACTTTAGTTATTATTTCTTTCAATAATTCACCTGTCATAGTGGTATCAAAGTCATAATAAACAGGCTGTTTCCAATTCCCACACAGAGCACGAGCCATTACTACCTGTACCTGACTGTGAGGTCCAAAAACTTTGTCCATCTCTTGGTCATAACAGAGTCTGGAGTCAACATTCATTTCATCAAAGCTTAGAATGCAGAGAGATTCTAGTAAATGTGAGACTTTCCAAGGCTTTTTCTCATATACATATAACACTTCTTAGACAAAGAACGCAAGGTCAGTGCTTTTGCTATATCTTCTTTTGTCCAATGTGGCTTCATTTTTTGTGTTATAAGACAATCTATTTGTGTTTTGGTAAATATTTTTTTCAAAATATTATTTATTTTCTCATTCACTTCTTCATGTTTTTTACTTTCTAATAATTTTAATTTTTGATTTTTCTCAGTAAGAGCCAAATGTAATAATTTATTTTTTCTTTTCAGAGTAAATATTTCCCTCTTCAAGTGATCAATTTTAGCATTTGCTAAATCCAGTTTTTTTGCTAATTTCACTTCCAGAGAAGGCTCACTTATAAGTTCAGTTTCAGTACCTATGTCAATTTTATTCTTTTTTGGTGAAAGATGGGACAGTCTGTTCAGTGCACGTTTCCGATTTTCTCGCTGTGTATATCTTATTGTTCTGTCATGCATTTTCTCTACTATCTCTGATGTACATGGGACATCCGAAGATCTAACAGGAGCTAGATTTAAAGATGGCACAGCATCAGGTTTTAAGCGTCTCTTGGAAGGTATTGTGGCCGCTACGCCAGCGCCAGAGATCCCGAACACTGCCTGGCAACACTTGCCAACGAGATGTTGGCTGGCAACTTGTAAAAAAGTGGCGCGAAAGTTCGCGGGTCTTTGCTGACGTGTTGGCCGAGAATGTCGGTGACAGTTCTCACCTTTTTAATAAAGTTTTTTTGTTACTGTTCGTGTTTGTCTGCTTAGTTCTAAAGATCAGTGGGATCGAATGAGAAAGGTATATTTAATAGTTCTGCCTTTAGATCTCTCTCATAATCGTCTTTAAGGAAGTGTGCACTGCAAACTGTTGCATTTTCAACATTGACTTTGTCCTCTCGTTTGCAGGCATGAATCCACTTACTTCTAAGAGTAGGATGCTTTGGGAAAGAATGATAAATTACATTACTTCCTTTAGTCTTTTGATTGTAATTTTCACACACTGCCACGCAACAGTTCGGCATTATTCAACTTGATCAATGAACAATAACTAAAAAATTCACACGTCAACACACTACTACTTAACAGATACTTTAAAAATATTAAATTTCATCTTATACTTGTATTCCGAACACCCATCAAAACTTAATTTCAAATATAAACGAACAAAGATCACCACGATATGTCGAAAGCTAACGTGTTTCTCGGAGCGTGTTTCTCGATGGTGACGTCATGTGCACAACGATTAAAAGAGAAACCTACTGCGCACGCAAAATGAGCACCCCCTGATATTAACCTGTCCGATGTTCAAATTTTTCTCCGTTGCGTGTCGCTTCGCGTTGAATTTTCATCGATTTTAAGCCTAACGAAAATTTTTATAATAATAATCGAGGCTATCGTATCGTTAAAAATTATTTTTTTATTTTGTACAAACAAAATAAATATATTGAAGAAAATAAAAAACATAAAAAATTATACTTTAGAAGTAAATTTAGTATCAAAAACGTTCGATTCAGCACGACACAGTCCGACTGAAAATCGTTCCAATTTCCAGCCATTTCAATTGCCGACGTTCCAATTAACGACGCTCTACTGTATATAAAAACTTGTGATATTTTTCAAAGTAAAATAGACACCTGAGTAATTTTCAAACTGTGTTTTATTTACAATCGTCATTTTTAATAGTTAAACTTCAATAATAACTTACTTTAAGTTTAGTTTTTATTGTTAGAAATCGAAAATGGTCCGAACCGCTTTTACTAGAAATGTACTCAAAGTTACATTTCACATGTAGAAGTTATTATCAATAATGCACATTTTAAATTTTGTTATATAATATACGGTGACTCCAGTTTACCTGGCTTTTTAAAAACATTCATATTATAAACATTTGGGTCGCGGAACCGATAAAAACAAATTCGTATATTACTAGATAGCGTGAGCAAAAAGTTTGAGAAACGTTGATATAGCCCGCATCCAAGTATATATTTGTATGACTTTATACAGTGGTACCTCGTTATTCGAATGTATGTCGTTCCAAAAGGCTGTTCGAATATCGAACAAATTTTTCCCACGAGGAATAATGTAAATTAGATTAATCCATCCACTACCCCCGAAAAAATACATTTATAAAAGCATTTTAACTAGAATTTAGATTTAACACAAATTTAACAAGAGGTTTAACAAGCCTGGCATGCATAAATCATTAAAAAAAAAGTATACAAAAATACGACGAAATGAAAAGGTTAAAGCGAAATTTAGAAGAGTTTTGCACTGAGCGACAACTGCAGAATGACTGACACATTTCCTTTGTTTCAGCCAGGAATACAATGTGCAATGAGTGCCAAAGTACTGTACATCTGTAAAAAGATGAATTAATTGGTTTTCACATTAAATGATGAATAAATGTCTTCAAATTTTAATAATAGTCCGGTCTGTTATGTTCAATTTAAAATCAATATCTTTTGGTAATTTTTAAAGTAATTTTAATATTATTAGAAAAAACTTCGCAAATAGTATACAATTTTCTTTCATACTACCAAACTTATACATACTTTACAATTGCTTATACAATTGAAACTTATTTATAAATTTCTCTAAATAAAGGCATCTACGCCATTATTTTATAGATATGTCAAGAAATAAACTATTTAATTTTCTTTATATATTTATAATTTCTGCGCTGAGAATAATTTGAATTGAGAGACAAGTTTTGCAAGTTTTGGCAATAAAACATCTAAATAATGAAACAGTAATGATATTATGCATGTTTTTTTTAGAAAAAACTACAAAGAGGTATTAAGTTTATCAAAATTTCAAAATGAGTGAAACTTTCCAAGGAAGTGAATGATACACAAAAGATTATTAGCTTTACTCCATTTCATGCATAACTTAGAAATTGATTTCAAATCTTCTTGGATACATTCTGAGAACAAACAAATAATATTTTACTATAAAGTGGACATATACAGAAGTTTCTCTTCGCATTCAGTTTAGAAGGTTCATATGACAGCCTGTAGATTTTCGTCAGTCTCCCAGAGAATAAGTATGAAAAATTGATGCAAATCGACCAAAAAGCTAAGGACAAAAAGACGAACATTCTATCGTTTATACAGACAAAATCTATATACAAAAGGTCGAATTTGACACGATTTCAATACTTTGCCTAGTTATGTATACATAACAGCTGGGAAAGTAAAACCGTCGTCACTGTTGCAGTAATGTTGAACACTAGAGCCTTTTTCGTGTTCAAGATGAATTCTACGAAAACAAGAATGTAACTAGGAAAGAAGAGTGCGGAAAGTTGTTCTTTCTCGGGATGGCCACGAAATTTTTGTTACGAGTAATCTATATTGGGAACAGTTAGGCGAAGCCCGTGAGGCGAGCGGAAAATTGGGTTGTCCTACTCCCCTATCGCTCATAAAGCTCCACCGGTATAATTTTTAATGTTGTTTTAATTTTTAATAAAAGAACAAAAATCGACAAGATTGATGCGTAATTGTTATTTATTTGTTTATGCACAAATTTTAACTCATTCATTCATATAATTAGTATAATTTTGCATAAATAAACGTATTTTTGTAGAGATTTGCTGGATTTATGATGAATTTTTCTGAATTTAGGAATGTTTTTGCATTATGAAGAAAAATAGAATAAAAACGACGAATGGAAAATTCGGAAAATAATTTTCAAAGTTCCATTGCGTATCTTTCAGTCCATTCTTTCGCTTCTTTGTTGTATCTTTCCTTATCTCTCTCGTATAATTCGGCCATTTCTTCATCTAACGGATCTTCGGTGTTCGGATCGCAGAGAAGCGAACATATAGAAAGTAGCAATTTGGGAATGGTCAACGCTGGAGACCAATTTTCTTGTAAAATATCTAAACAAATGTAACCATTTATACTGATGTTTGGGTGATAAATTTTAGTTTCGAATTTAATATTAGGAGGTTGAAACGGGTAGTCGTCGAAGAAGATAATTTTGAGAGAGAAGACACCTCCTTCGTATGGACTATCGGGTGGGCCCATTATAGTAGCTTGCCATTCAAACATGTTGTTGTCGATAGGTCCCGCCGTACAATTAGATGGTGGATCTCTGGAGATACTGATCAATTCCCTTTTAATTCTCCTCAGAGCCGTTTCCCTCGACATTTTCTAACTGTTCTTACTTCAGATACGTAGTATAACAATAAAAATGTATTTAATTATTAAACAGTTAATCAATTGTTTCTCTTATTAACCAGAAATTAATTGTTAATATGATAATAAAAACACCTTAATCTAAATTTAGTATTTTAATGATAAGTAAATTATCAATTCAAATTTACAAATTTTTAATTTTTTAAAAATGATTTATTATTTTTAATTCTAAAAAGCAACGATTAACAGATTTCAAAATATTTTTCGACTTTAAATGTTTACAAAATAAAGAATCTTTCATATTTTAGAGATAACGCCATTTTTTTCTTTTTTAAAAAAAATGATATACGTGACGTCACATTTTGCCCATTAAAAATGCAGAGGGACATAAAAATGACGTCACAATATTTAAATTTTTAAAACTTTAATTCTCATTTGAATCGTTTTAAATTTTAAAATTTTGAGGAAAAATTCGAGAATAAAAATTATTGAAATGTATTAAACAATAGCATTTTAATTCAAGGATTGAACTAGGAAAATGTCAACATTGCACGATAAAGTAGATAAATTGAAATTTGTAGAATTTCGCTTCTATGATTTCTTTAAAGAAAAACTAGTTTTACTTTTTGGGTTGTTGTCTATAACAGATGGAAAGTGTGGCAACCGGTCAAAAAAATCACCTCCAAGAATTTTACATTTTTGGACTCGGGGAACCTTGAAACTTCGAGAAATGTAAGAAATTCGGGGGTGTTTTTTGTATATGTAAAGGGTTTTGCTCCTTTCTCATTAATAATTCAACTAATATTAATAAAAAAATAAAAAAATATGGGCTTAAAGTTAAAGTTTGATAAACTCCAAAATCAACTTTAAATCTTAAATTCCCCTTGTGTAACATTTTAACTTATCCTAACTCTTGGTTTAACATTTTAACTTATCCTAACTCTTGGTTTAACATTTTAACTTATCCTAACTCTTGGTTTAACATTTTAACTTATCCTAACTCTTGGTTTAACATTTCTATACATTTGCATATTTAAATTTATATAATTCTCACCAACTTTTCTTTCTGACTCAGAAAGAGTTCTCGAGAATCCTGAGAGTATCCCAATGTATAGTTAGGCATAACTACAATTTTTTTCATTTCTCTTTCTTATCTATTGTGAAAACTCTCAAAATTATTTCAAAATGAACTCAAATTATGAGCAAAAAGTTGACAGTTGCTAGAATTATGCAATATTAATAATAATTGATTAAGTTATTTTGTCGGTTAAAAATCAATGTCGAAAGAACGGTATAAATTTAATCCGGTTTGAAAAACAGTTTCAATGATATTTTATTATTATTATTAATTACTAGAAGTTGAGCCGGAGAAGTTTCTCCGGCTAACAACAGCAAAGATTAAGATTATTAGAATATTTCGTACGTTTAACTCTTCTAGTATATTATATCAGCGATTCCCAACCTGGGATATCCGGGAAAAAAATTAATAATGGCGGATGCACCGTAAGAATATTCGGATTCTACGTTGAGGCCTTTAGCGACGTCACAGTACTCGATGCTTATAATATTCAATAATAATTATTATAATATGCTTATATTTATCTTACTCAAATGTTATTCTATTTTTAAAATGCTTTTTTTTTATGTGTACTGCGCTGTAACCAAGACGCAACTGTTTGACTAATACGCGAAATAAAACTTAGAGAAATAGGCTGCCAACAGGTACGCAAGTCAAGAAAGATTGGGGTATTATATTAGGGTATTTGATTTATATTTACAAAGGTTATATTATGTAAGAGTTTATCACACGAAGTGCCCAATCTAACATTTTAAAATTCTTTCAGTTGTGTACAATAGAGGAATAAAGAATTGTTAATTTAAAATGTGTTAGATTAGTTCTTCGGTGTGATAAACCCTTACGTAAAATAACCTTTGTAGTTAGATAAATTGAATACTATAATATAATGAACATTAAAACGAAAACCATATAGAGTTTGGTTATTTCAGCTTACCATTGTTGTCACGTTTATCTCGATACTCGGATGATAGAAATGATACAAATTCAATGGTCAAGTAAACAGGAATTGAAAATATATCTTAAATTTTACAGATATTATAGTATTTTCTAATGTTAACTGTACCATTCGCAGCTGAATATCAAACGGTATTCTGCCAACGAATCAAATTTCGGAAAAAAACGGACCATATATTTAAACTCGGCATCCTCGAAAACCACTTAAATCATGTTTTGTGTTGCTCGGTAACCTTATATTATGTAATTTTTCTATTCGAATGCCTCCATACCGCTGAATCCTATAGAAAGAAAGGCTGTTGCGGAAGAGAGTCGAAGTTAATTCGATCAAAACGTTAGTCGTTGTCGTCCTCCCGGAAGAGAAAATGGTCAACGGCTACTCATTAACATTGAAATACTATTAATATTTGAAGAGTGATCCGTGTTGGATAGGTTGTGATGGCCCCGCATGTCGAAGTTGTTAACCTTAACGTCCGAAAGACTTCGTACAACTTGTTTAAATAGAAAAAATTCTTGTAAAAATGCTAGTATAATTTTTAATAAATGTAATTTTCGATGTAGTTTCGATAATCGAAATTACATTTCGAAGGTTGCTTATTTTGCCATGTTGATTAATTTATTATTTTTTATCTCTGTTATAAGCTGAATTACTCCTTACAAAAAAAAAAAAAAAATCACTTTTATTAAGTGAGCATTCACTAAAGCTCTTGAATCATATTTAATCATTTTAAGAGCGGAAAATAAACGCTTAGTTGGTGGCAATGCTGTGACAATCAATGTTGTATTTTGGATAATGTCTGGATAGTGCAGTATTGCAGTTTTAACATCCAAACTTGAAGAGTCTGGTCAATGTGAATTATTATTTCCAGTGCATAGTAAATATCATCTTCAAATTTTGTAAGATTTCCTATTCTGTCTGTACTCATTATAGAACTCAAGCTTAATTTTAAGGGTAAAGACGAGTTTTATAAAAAAAAAAATAAAAACTAGCAGATGAGCCAGATGTTTCTCACGCAAAAAGTAACGATAACGAAGATTAAGATATTTAGATTATAGCCGATTTTACCCGTTTTCACTGTGAAATTAGGTCCTCTCTCTTCCGAGACTAATTAGAGAATTTTTAGATGGGTCTAAAAGTGTGTTCGATTTTTCACAAAAACGCAAAATACCGCATCTAAAATAGTACGGTAGAAACGGAGTTCTTCGGGGTAATGCTTAACCCTCTCCCTCTTCCCCCCGTGAGAGGAATTTCGAAAAATCTCTTCTTAGTGTACATTCTTATGATGTATCCTAACTGTGTACCAAATTTCAACTCTTAACCGTTTGAACTCTGAGCATATCATTATTTATTATTACAGTATTACTATTATTATTAACCCATCGCGATTATATTATAAGATTGTGAATGCTAATAACGAGTAAAATATTCATTAAGTCCGACCACACTGGAGATATGACGCATGACCCCTTCTATGTCTCTCACCCTGTCGACCTTTAATAAAGGACCAAAATTTAATAGCATTAATGCCCTTTATACACACGCTGCTGTGCCAAATTTTGTTTCTTAAGCTTTACTCATTCTGAGATATTGTTTAATAGTTCAGAACAGATTAAAGAAATTAAACAAATTAGACGACAACATACGCGCGTGAACGCGGGAATTTTTTCTTTTATTTGACAATTTTTGGTTTCGAGAGATCTCCAAACGGTATAGATTTGCAAAATATTCTGAGAGTCAAATGTGACACGATTGAAATATGTTGATTTTGTCGAAACCGTGTTGTGTTTGATTAGTGTGTACAGGCACAATGAAGTGACGTTTATTTTTTCAACACTAGGCTAGTTGAATCTTTATTTAGTTAGAACGTGTTTTTCTACATAGACGTTTCGGGCTTCAGCCCCTCATCAGCTAACTTGTATCCTTGTAGCGTAGCTCGTTTCTCTGTGTGTTTCCTCCTCCATATCTTCCTATATATCGATGTCAACTGCCGTTTCAATGTCAACTAACTAAATAAAGATTCAACTAGCCTAGTGTTGAAAAAATAAACGTCACTTCATTGTGCCTGTACACACGATTGAAATACTTTTCGTTTTTTATGTACATAACAAGTTGGGAAAGTAAAAAGGAGTCGGAGTAGGAGTCGGGGGGGGATTTTTGACGACTCCGACTCCACAGCCCTGCTTTAAACTATTCTGTATTTATTCAAAATTTATAATAAACAACATTTTAATTATTTTACAAGGAAATTTCAAATGTTGTTTTTCCTTTGGTCACTAGAGAAGTCCAATTGAGATGATAATGAAGAGAATACTTATTTTAAAAACGGCTGTTTCTTTTTATTCCTTTTTCATTTTTTCCAAAATAAATTTCTCGAGAGCCATCATTGGACTTTCGAATACAACAGATACAACAAAAGCAGCCAAATACGATGACATTAGAATTCCTAAATAGTACGTTATCTATAAAAAGAAATTTCATTGTTACGTGCGATAAACATTAGAAAATAAATACTGTATATACTTTATCACAATTACAAAAACAGATTATTTACTAACTGTCTGTTAGTAATTAAAGTAAAATAAAATATGAACTATTATACAAATGCAATTTATATTCTAATAGTTTGTTTTCTACGTTCTAATGTCATTACTTGATAAATGTACAAAATAGACAATAATTAAATCTAGAATTTAAAAAATATAATTCATGTCTACAACAACTAAAATACTATTTTCTGCTCCAAATAGCTTTAATTCTTACGGATTAAGGTCTTTTATATTCAGTTCTGTGAATTTTTGTAATTCTGTAAGCAACTCCTAGAAATCGTCATCTTAAAAAATATTTATTTTTAAGAAACTATTTTGATAGCAAACTGCGTCACATTATATTCAGATGAAATGACTCTTTGATTTGAAACATATTCAATTAAATTTCTTTAATTACTAGCTTTATATTTTAATTTAAAAATTTTCGGCCTAACTTTTTCATGAAGAATTTAAAAATTAAAATATTTCTTTGAGAAACGATTATCGTTGTGTTAAATCATTAAATACATGCCGGATGGCAGAGGTGTTAAGGCGTTTGCTTACCACTCTATGGGATCCATCACCCTGCCGCCCCATTATAGGTCTGGTCCAACCCATAATGCGCTTCCTAAAAGAGGCCCGCTTAATGCCTACAAGAAAGTGTTTAAAAACACTGTAGGGGATCTGGGGAAAATTCCGGAGAGGTTGAAAAACCCAGAAATTTTTCGGGTGAAGTGCGTCCTGATATGTTGGATCCAGTCCTTCACTACTATTGTTCCGGCCTGCCGAATCTATAATGGCCTGCTGAGATGGTATTCTTACTTCCCATAGAGTGGAGTTAAAAAAAACTCTTGTATTGCATTCGTGTCATGCAGTGATACACTGCTATTCGTTGTGCAGAAAAGCATGTCATATTATCAATAGAAAGCCTGTTCAGGAATCCCATTTGATATTTGGAATGCACTAAAAATAACAGTACGTATTTTTCATGTTACAAGTTTGTAATTGACAATGTTGCCCATTTTCATTAGGAACTAATGAAAATGAGCCATATTGTCAACAATTGCAAACATTTACAACAGCCCTCTCCGAGAGAAGAATGGACGGGATCGAAATTTTCACCACTGTTTAGCACATGTCCGACATGATATACGTCGCCAAAAAATCTATCGTCATTGTACTGTTATTTTTTGAAATAATTGGCCGGGAGAGACTTTTATTACCATCCTGTATATTCGCATTAACATATTATTATTTTTTATTACATTATTTACCGTTATGAATAGCTACTTAACAGCAATGTTATCTAACTATTTAACAAATTTAGCATCAAATGACGCTAAATTTTTTCAAATTTCTCTTAATTTTAAAGTCTTAACTTTAAAATTAAAAACAATTATATTGCTTAATATTAAAACGATTTATCTATAAATGTATATCAACGTATTAAAAGCACTTATTTGAGCATTCATACTCACCATAGAATCCATCTGAAAATAGATTGGTTTAATAAGGGAACCGTAATATCCTGCTATGACAATTGGATGTACAAGATATGCAGCGTAAGTTAATCTGCTTAAGGGAGTCCATGCTTTCCACGATAAAATTGAATTAACAACTCCTAAAAAAGTTCAAAAAATTTGCTTCTTAATGTAATAAAATGAAATATCTTGATATAATTTCGGATGGGAATTTTTTGTTTTACAAAATTTACCTCCGTATCCGGCCAAACATACAAAAATCACCCAGGCAACAGCTATACTCCATGTTGTACGAGAGAAAGCGTTATAGACGGAAGCACCAATAACGCCCAGGTGAGTATGATATATACCAAAAATAACGCTTGAAGAGAGAGCAATAGCCACAATCCAACCGATTGCTAACACTGTCTGAAATGATTCAAAATGATTTTAATATGAATATTTCTCTGAATATATGAATACATTTAGTATACATGAAAAACAATTCATTGACTTACTTTATTTAAAAGACTTTTGCAGTAATTCATTTTATGTAGGGCGTATCCGGTGGCAATTCCTATCAAATAAGGTCCAATACGACAATATGGTTTATCGTATATATCATCGAAAAAATTGCCAGTTCTAAATCAGCAAATAAAAAAACCGATGTGTTTTTTGTAGTATAAAATTGGCATTAAATATAAAATAAACTTACAGTTCTTTCGTATTTGGTCCGTCTGATCCATTTGCATCCATCCACGAATAAATTGAAATTATATTTTCGTTCGTAGCTAGAATTCCCGTAGTAATTGAAGAAATGCCTAACGCGACATACATCACTACGAAACCGATAACGGGAAATCTAAACGAATTAAATGCAAACATAAATTAATAAAGTAAATACAAATTAATACAATTTATTTTAAAAATTAAATTAATGTTGAAATCTTACTTCCATAAAAGGATCAAGAATATTGGACTGATGATGTAGAACTGCATGTCATTTGCCAAATACCACGTCCACGCCATGCACTATAAATAATGAATTTTCTTCGGTTTTAATAAATTTTAATAAAACTCTATTTCACATTAAACTGTTATACATTTACCATTTCTGATATTCCTTCCAAATTTTGAATATATAGCAAATTTCGCCACCAGTAATTTTTACATTTACCATTATCAGCTTCTTTCGGCCATAAAGGACCATTACCCATACGCAAAAAAATTGTCGTGTACAATCCTAAGAGCATCATGTACACAGGAGTTAATCTGAAATTATCCAACTTAATGTTTTAATTAAAAATTTTAATTGTATGGTTTATTTACAATGACATTTGTAATCCATTGCACCATAGTGGCAATGAATGATCCTAAATTACGAGTTTGATACATAGCATATAATATTTATATTCGAATATATATCATAATATTTATAGAAAGAAATATAACAAAACTTACCTCCAAATTCGATGAAGATAATAATATGCCCAGTTGAATTTTTTAGAACTTCCTTCGTAATTTTTTAGAAATAAATATGAAAGCAGAAGCCCGCTGATTAAAAATAATTATCAAAATCTTGAATATAATAGCATTTTGATTTATTTAAACTGAATGATTTTCATACCTTAACAAAAAGAAAGTGTCAACAGAATACGTGGCTTGTACTATGAATAGAGCAGAAAATTTTCTTACGTAATCCAGGTAGTCGACTAGATTTTCTTACGAAGGTAAAATATAATCTATAACAGCTAATTTCTTTTTGAAAGAAAAAATATATAATATATACTATATATATATATATATACTGTATAATATATTTACCTGTAACAGTTAAAGCTGAAAGAAAAGTGTGACCCAGAACAATCCAACACATGCTCAAGAAGCGAATTCCGTGAACACATTGTAATTGACTGCCAGTATTTTCGGTACTTAAAATTTTTACTCCATTAGTATATAGAGAAAAGCAAATTAAGAATTTTACGATTGCTAATGATAGAAAACAGAATGACGATATTAAATTTAATATTATTAATTTTTATAAAATAATGTAGTAAAATAGCGTTATATAACCTGATTCAGTCTTCTCTTGCTGTGCTGTTGTCCTGTTTATAATTAATTCACTTTCATTGTTCGTTTCAGATTCATCATAATATTCTCTTGGATTATAGTTCTCGGGTAAACTTTTATTTTCCGTCTTAACAGATAAATACTTTTTAATTTCAATTATAATATCACAGAGTGTGCCAACAACGATGAAAAAAGCAAATATGCAAATCACACACCTATTGGTATATTTTAATTAAGTTTTAGCACATTGAATTAAAGCATATTTTATAATTTTATACTCAAACTCACATGTATACTATTTCTCCAGATTCCCATTTCTTAGTGGAATTTTGACAAGTAATTTGTGAACTATTTATAAAAGGTACGACCTTTTTCACCCAAGGAATATAAACTATAAAAAGTATGAGAATGAATAAGCATATAATGCACTTGAAAAAAACTGTTGATAAGTAAATTTATTGTTTTCGAAATAAATTCAGCTCACAACTGATAACAGATTAGATCTTACAGAAGATAGAAATTAAAAAATAACGTCAAAAAGAATCATAAATATTAAAAACTTTGTTAACTTACTTAAAAATTTAGATAATTCTTTCAGATCATTTGATAATATTTCTTCATTACACGAATCTGGGACACAAATACCAATCTTTAAACCTATATTCATCTGTAATTAGAAGTATTTCATTTGCTACAACCAAAACAGAAAACTTGACTTAACCTTAAGTTTATACCGTATTTTGATCCGCAACGCTCGAAGACAGATAACAGTATTTTCCTTTAAAATTTCCGAAATTCATATTATCAATGACTTTTAAAGGTACAGTTACTTCTCGACATTGTTTGAAATCTCCAAGCCATAATGAATTTCCTTTCTTTAATCCGGAAGGAGGCTTTCCAGCAGCATCCAGCACTAAAAATATTTCGAATATATAACAATAACAAATCTTCAACGATTAAAAATACAAACATATCAATCAAAAATCTCACTTACTTTGTAATCTCGCATCCTTAGAAAAACTAAACATCAAATAAATTAAATCCATGTTACATTTACTTCCTGTCCGGTTAGCTGCGAGTGACTTTATATCTTTAAAATCATAATGCCTATCTGTTGTATTATTTTCGAGTACATTTTCAGTTGTTACGTTCGAAATCCACTTGTTAAAATCAACAATCTGATGGGTTTTGTTTCCTTTAAAAAGTCTTGAATTATATAAACTGGGAGATACTATGGCGTATTCTGGTACTGTCGATATTACCCTCAGCAAATCCTTCTGTAAATTGTTCAGTTCGTTGATTGAATTATAATTAAACACATCATCATTGGGAATATCTAGGGATTGAACTAATTTAAAAATAAATATGATAGAGGGGAAGATTTTCCACATCATTTGAAGATCGTATTTCGAACAAAACTCGCAGAGCTGGATCTACTTATAAAGAAATAAACTTTGTGCTCGTTGAAAGCTTTTCGTCATAGGTAATTTATCATTCTCTTATCAACTAAAATTTGATAAGTTTTAATCACATGTGGAAATTTATCATTTTCAACTGAATAATGTCACATCATTTTAATCATATGATTGAACTGATTATATATTATTTTTGAATTGTTAAATTCGAATAATGATCTTATAAAAATTGTTATATTTAATTCGTTAAAGTACACCGGAAAATATTATCTGTTCTAATTGTAGAGTGAAAACAATAATAATAAACCAGTCTGGAAATGTTTAAAACATTAATATTATCAATGAAATGTTTTTTTAAATCAATGTAAAATAAACATTATACCAGTGAATTGATTATTATCTGAAATTTCATTCAGTTATGAAAACATACAGTCATTTGGCATATGCGTTTATATCCTTATACATTTCATTTTCTAACAATAATATATTCAGCATCAATAAACTGAGAATATTAATTTTTATATTAATAAGAGAACAGCAAAGGAAATTACGAATTTTGTAATTAATAAGATTGATGGCATATAAACATCTGTTTTATTATTAGCTATTTCTTTAATAAACTATTGAAGACCATGTTATAAGCAAACTAAAACGAATTCAGATCTATGATCATTACAGAATGCCTAACTTCCATAGAATGAGAAATGATAAAACGGCAATTAAAATGTTTAAAAATCCAGCAACGAGTTGCGTAACTTTTCCGGCAAAAACATGTAAAATTGCGCATGGAGCCATCTTGTGATATTTTATTAAAAACTTTTTATGTTAATAATATAAATTAAAAAATGTCACATCATTTTAATTATGGCTAAAAGCTTAATTTTGAGAGTAGAGATAAATTTTATTCATGAAGTCCGACTCAACTTGAGATATGACAAACTACTCCCGATTACCTCTTCATCCCTTCGACTTTTAACTACCAAAATTTAAATAGCATCAATGACCCTAATACTCAAACAGGCAAAGAGTTATTAACCTTCAAAGTGGGTGAACAAACTCGTGACCCCCCACACACTAACATTCATCATAATACAGAAAAATCCCCAATTTTTTGCATTTTTCGACGTTTCAAATTCTCCTGAGTCCAAAACTGTAAAAATCTTGAAGGACAATTTTTGACCGATCGCTATACTTTCCTTCTGTTACACAACCGGGGAAGTACTGCGATAAAAATAAAAGTAAAAACAGCAGGAAAGTATAAACACAAGACTAGAGCTTGCAGAATTAGCTTATACAACCAATTACTCGTATTTCCGTACAAATGATAATTTATAAACACAGGAGTCAGAAATAAGCATCGGATCTGTAATAGAATCGAAATTGTCAGAACTTACATGCTAGGGCGAAAAGTCCTACAACAAGCTATTTTTTTTTTTAGCCGCAGTAACTTTGTTGTCATATAGAAAATCTAAACTAATTCACATTAAATTATTAATAAAATAGAAAAAGAGATTTTTTTTTATTTTTAATATACTACAAATTTTATCATGAAATATTTTCACAGTGAAATACAAAAAGTAAAAAAACGTATCGCGGACAAAAATCCTGCAACACATTAAATCCTTATTAAATTCCTCGAATTATCTTATAACAATTTGATATTTTATATGTAAAATAATCATTTTGTGTTTTAACTTGCTTCAACCGAAATAACTTGCATATTGGACATTTTAGAATTTAAATTCGTTTAAATATAATTATGGCTCTTAATTGTAAACTAATTGTGAAAGGTGTATTTATTAAAATGCATTTAGAAGGCGTCTCCGCTCAGAAATAAACAAACTAATTCACTATCACAAGTACACAATCACTAAAAAACACAAAGAAACTGGAAAAACAAATTTGCAACAAAGATCAAGACCAAATTGTACTAGAAAAATAGCAGATAAAAGTCTCAGAAGTATCATAAAAAGTCCTAAGAAAAAGACAGCTAAATTGTTAACTAACAAGTGGGGTGAAATAACTAAAAACTATTTCTGCAAAAACAACAAAGCGGAGACTAAAAGAAACGATCAATATATTTAAGAAAGCAAAAAAGAGATCATTGCTTACAAGTGCAAAAGAGAATTATGTGATGTACAAAATGCAGATTGGACATTAACTACTTATGGACTTGGGAGCATATGAATTGTGAAGCAAAACATTGATTCATCAGTTGACATTAATATACTGGATAAAAATCTTATATCAACAGCTAAATATTACTTTCTGATGATGAATATATTTATCAACAGTATACCTGTCCATAGAGCCAAGAAAACGAAATCATATTTTGAAAACACGGGGATAGACGTGTTAGCTTGGCCATACAATTCACCAGACCTTAATCCAACAGAAAAAAAATATGGGATAAGGTAAATAAACAACTGAAACAAAAACATATTTTACCTTTGAAAGAGTTAGAGGAAATCATACGTTCTTGTATGGAAAGAAATTATTGCCCAAGGATGTTAGTAATTAATTTATTCAATGTCACAATTAATTAAAGCACTTTTAAAAGCCATACAATATTAAAATCAAAGTTGCAGAACTTTTATCTCAGTTTTCCTGCGTTGCAGAACTTTTGTCCATGATATGTTTTTATATTTTTGTATTAAACTTTTAAAAATAAATAATTTCGTAATAAAATTTATGGTCTTTCAAAAGTAAAAAGAATGTCTCTACCTATTTCATTAATAATTTTAAAGTATATTAGAGCTTCTTTATATAAGAACAAAGTTAATGAAGCTCAGAAACATCAGTTATACAGGACTTTTGTCTCTCGGTTTGTATAATGGAAAATATAGATAATGATATAAACGAAATGAAAGATACAAAATTGTTACTGACATTGACAGTATCAGTAACAAGTTCAGAAGGAAGTTTTTAAAATTAAAACTTATAAAAATGTTCACTCGCTCTACGATGGCTCAGGAACAATTTATTGGTATCAATAATATCTCTAGAGCAGTGTTCCGCAACCTTTTTCTACTTGCGGCACACCCATGACTCAACACAGCAAATTACAAATAACAATCGGGCGGATGACCAAGGTCGGTATAGGCTCGATGGGAACTTGCCCCTGAGGCGAAGCCGACTTTTGCATCCCCTGTTACAAGAACTTGCTAATAGAAAGCACTTTTACCGACACACTTGTACGAACTACACTAGTTAAGCAACGATTGCTTTATGCCGCAACTCCGCAAGAAATTACATGGGAGACATAAAATTCAGAATACAGAGACCGTATTTTGTACTTAAAGGACGGAGAAAACATACTAGAACAAAAATGAATAGAACGCACGCAGTATGGAATCAAAGCCTTGTTTTTATTGTAGTCTTGCACTGCAGGCATTTTACCTTGTTCAAAGGCAGTTGACTATGCAGATGTGTTGGGAAATTATCTTCT
>NW_027120924.1:0-2486 GCF_030686945.1 Centruroides vittatus
TAATAGTAATCCTAATTTTTATTTATATAAAATTACAGAATGCGATGTTAATAGATTTTCAAGCATTTCAACTTATCGACTGTTGGCATAAAAACATTAGACACTCCTATAGAACTGTAATAGACCTTTATATGGATTCCGTTAAAAAGTATCAATTATGAGCGAAAGATCAATGGCAAGTTAATTTTACTACCAAAAAAAGAAAAAAAGAAACATTCATGGAGTAATAGTTTCTGATATAAGAGTTACCCATGTCTTCGAAGCTTTCACGATCCGAGACGAAAATCTTCCATTCAACATCTTATGTAGACAAATTGGGTTTGAAGCAAGACATACAAACAATTTTTGGAAGATAGATTTTTATAATCAATTCATTACTTTCGATAATTTATCACCACGAGATAATAAAAAAATCTGTTAAATTTGGAAATTTCTTTACATGAGCTGTATTTATCATATAAAAAACATAATTTTGGATGTTAGGAATTCATAGTAAGGTATATGAAATTTTATTTAATTTATATAAAAAAGTACGATATAATTTATTACAAGGGAGGGCAAATTGAATTTAATTTTTTTAAACTTAACCGAAGCAATATATAACATAAAAATTCCATCATTTGACATTGAAAAGTTGGGAGTACCTAAATCCTCAAAAATTGGACAGATAGAAATTTTTATTTTACTAATGGAACTACAATTATTTAGACATCGAACTTCTTGGGTGTTTAAGATTGGATAATATTAAAAAGAAATGTTCCTTTTGCGATATGCTATCTTACCAACAGTTCTTAAACAAAAACCAGATATTTTCAAAATGAATACACTGTATAGGTATTTAATAAATAAGTAAGAAACATAATTTAAATAATTATTATATTGAACTATTTCCGTATTTTACTTTGTCTTGTTAAAATATTATTTTAAGTTGTCGTGTTTTAATTTACTTGGATATTAGAACAAATTGTAAAAATTATTATTGCAAATTAATTTAATAATTTAATAATTAAAAAAATTATTAAACTTTGCCTGATTGTTAAAGTATTATTTTAAGTTGTCGTGTTTTAATTTATCCTTTATATTAGAATAAATTGTATGGATTGAGAAGTTTTCTAAATATTAAAATTATTTATAATTGTAATTTACTCGATAAATTTCTGATCTGAAAATAATTTATAACCCGAAAAATTAATTTGAAAATTAAACACAACAAATTATTTGTAATCTTAATTTTGTGAACAAGATTTCTCTTGAAAAATTAATTGATTGGAATAAAGTCGCCGAATTTCAAATTCTTTCCGATAATTTTATTAGGCGATACATACATACGTTTGATATTAAAAAAATTTTAAAATACCAACGATTAAAAACTATGACTTTACGCATATTAAAAGATTATCTAAACTGGAATTATGTTTCTCATTACCAAATACTTGACCAGCAATTTATTGACGACTTTCAAAACGAACTTTCTTCGTGTCACATTTTAAAATATCAAAAATTAAATCGAGAATTATCGTCAGCAATCGTGAAGTCATTCCTGCATTTACTTGCAGAAATATGTCTTACTTTAGATAAACTGAAGGAAAAAGTGGAAACACTTAAATAAACTGTAATGTAAAAACCTTCTCAAAATAATTTCGGTGTTATATTAATTTGTGTACCCGAATATCAATCAAGAAAATTGATTTCAGTATTGATAATAAAACTATTACTCGACAAATTATTTGTAATCTTAATTTACTCGACAAATGTTTGATCTGAAAATAATTTTATTAAAAAAATATTTATATCCTCAAAAATTATTTGTAATCTTAACTTAATTTACTCGACAAACTTTTATAATTTTAAATAATAATTTATTAATTAAATTAAATAATAATTTGTAATCTTAGTCGAAAAATTAATTTTGTGATCTGAAATAATTCTATTCGACAAATTTTTATTTCTAATCTTAATTTAATTTACTCAATAAATTTTATAATAAATATCAATCGAGAAAATAATTAATTTAAAAACATAATTTCAAAAAATTAATTCTGGTATTGATGATAAAACTATTACTCGACAAATTTTTATTTGTGATCTTAATTTAATTTACTTGACAAATTTATTATCTGAAAAATTAATTTTGTGATCTGAAATAATACCATTCGACAAATTTTTATTTTAAAAACGATCAGTGCGACTTAATTTTATAATAATAAAATATTATTTCAAATTGTCATATTTTAAATTTAATTGACAAATTTTAATTAAATTATCACTGCAACTTAATTTTATATTAAAAGAAATCTTAAAAATTAATTTTGTGATCAAAGCTTCCCAATATTGTTAAAATAAAATTAATTTAATTCAAATTTGTGAAAACATTTAATAATTAATACAGAAACTTTGCATTATTGTTAAAATAAAATTAATTTAATTCAAATTTGTAATTAGAAAATTATTTTTGTGATCAGTATGGCCCAAACCACTACTACTAC
>NW_027120925.1:0-21818 GCF_030686945.1 Centruroides vittatus
GTTAATATGATTTTATATACTTTTCTTATATACTTATATTCTTATTTATTTTACAGTAGCATGATTTTATGTGCTTTTAACACTTTTTTAGTGATATTACGACTTCCATATTTGTGACGGACAGACGTAAAGTCGAATAAAATGGCTTAAACTTAATTAAAAATAAAATTCAAAACTTTTCAATACTATTGATGACGAAGATGTTATTCCGCGAAATAAAATATTTCATCTCATATATTTTCATATCCAACAGTAGACGTACTATTGTTAAAACACAAAAGACAATAAATTATAGCAATCCAATTGTTAGCTATTTCACACATTTCCTATACATTTAGTCTTTCTTTAATCCGCACTCACATAAACACTGAACACTAAGGGTACGATTCTGTGTCCATTATTAGAGAACGGTATCTTAACATGCTAACGACTTTTTGATCTCAGAGCTTCAACAAAGCCTTCAAGATACCATATTCATCAAAGATATTGCACCATCTCACATCCCTCGTTCTGTTCAATTTGAGTTAAGGCAGACTTACACGGATGAACGGGTGATCAATCGTTACTTCCCAGCAGATTGGCCTTCTTCTTTACCTCATTTTACCCCATATGACCTCTATCTCTGGGTTCATTTGAAAGACCAAGTCTATCGTGAAAGATGCATATTTGTGTCAGATCTAAAGCACAGTCCATCAGCATGTTTTCGTTATTAAAGCGGACTGATTGCATTCAGCAGTGGAAAACATGCTTTTGCGAATGGAACAGTTATTGAACATTTTTAACCGAGATTTGTATAGCGACATGCCATATGGGTGACGTCTTGTACAAAAATTTTTTATTTAATAAACGGCAATCGCATCGTCTGAAGTACCAGTTGTTCAAATGTTTCATTTCGAGAAGTAGAGCATTCTCCAGAGTCCTCTGAATTAGAGAGATTTAATTTCGACAACCCTGTATATTTGCATGCCAAATATGGACGAAGAACGAAAAAATCACAAAAATCTACGAAATGTATTTTTCCATTCTTGAGTCTTTTTACTCCGTGAACACTATAACAGGATCTCATTCAAGCCTTTTGTCGAAATTTTTTTTAAACTCCGCCCTTTTAGCAAGCCTATTATGGGTTCGGTGAAGCCCACAATGGGACGGCCGTGTGTAAGGGACGGGGGCCGATATATTCGGTCGGATCACACCCCTAAAAATTCCTGCCATCTGAATACGATCCCGAATCTCTCCAGGGCGGTAGGCTACCACTTTGATCTCTCTGCCATCCGGCCTCCCATTGTGAGTTCGATAATGCTAACAATAGGGCGGCTGGGAAGCATAAACGGATTTTCGGAAAAAATTTCCTTAAATACGCCCGTGCAAGGCTCAGCTTCACCGCTTCTGGAGATTTTTCCCGAGTAAAGCCTAGTATTTCAAGTCATAAAATATTTTGTAAGATATATTACAAATATTACAGTTATTGCTGTGTGGTGAGGTCGTTTTGTTTCTTTTTACTGATTAATCATTTTGAAGTGAATTTTTCTAGCTAATTCAAAATTTTTGATACGTGTTATTATAATTGCATTTTTCCATTGAGTATATAATAAATTATTCGTATTCGTTTAATCATCTTAGCTTAATTCACCACACTACACCTTTTTGTGTTGCCGAGATAGTTTTATTGAAAAAACTAATTATTTGCTGAGCACGTATCTGTTTTATGTTTAAATCATCTAAGCTAAATATAGATTGAAGTGAAATCTTTATTAATGAGAAACTCGAATTTGAATCCTTCAAAACAACAGGCCGACTCTATCGTGATCATTTAGCTGTTAGAAACACTCGTAATATTCAAAATAATTTACTTAATTTCAGAACAGATATTATGAAAAACGCTTTAAAATAATAAAAACTAGATTTAAAATTTTTAATTAAAAATAATATTTCAATATTCGAAGTAAATTTTATAACTATAAAAGTATTTTAAAACCATCGTTTAATTTATACGAGTTGGTAATGGCTACTTTTAGGCTACTTCTTTAAATTGGTTAATGTAATCCGATAGCGATCTGGCAACATATCTTCGTTTGATTTTTTTTGTACAGTATCTACGTGTACCGCATTGCGTCGCTTTAGTTCCGAGTAGTAGAATACAAATGTAGACGTGACTTTTATATTTTGATTGAAAATGTTAGTTTTATTTGAATCTCTGGCAGAATATGCAATATTTAAGGTAAGAATCAAACAATACTTAAAACACTTTTAAAACTTGCCTTTCTTTTGTGTCGCTTTTGTATTATTGCACTTGTATTTGAAAGATAATTCACTAAAACAGTATAAGGTAAGCTAATTCCATTCAAATGTTTAAATTCGCTGAAACAGTCATATTTTACAACAGAAAAGCATACAAAGATTAAGCTAAGTGCCACACCCGTTCAAATTCCTAAGGCTACGTCCTACGTGGCAACGTCCAGCGATCCTGGCGGAAAGAATCTTTGTACGCCCTTCCAACCCAAGATCCTAGAGTATATTTAACTCTATTTATTTTAATATTAAATTCAGTTGTAATTCTTATAAGACTATGTTGAATACATTGTCTTTGACTATTATAAGTTTAGCTTTAACAAAAGACGTTTCATTAACCTTGTAATTATTCCTTACTTTTGTTTATCCTATTAAAAGAATTGCAGGAAAAAATATGTTTAAAATATACTGCGGTTCTTAATTAGAATCGCTTGATTTGAATATTAGAGAGAAGTTGTTAAAGTGTTGCAATGTAAAAAATTTAAAAGTTATTGTTAATTTTTTATAATTAATTGATTAAACACTGAATTTTTTTCTGTTCAAAATAGGATAAGTTGGATATAAACTGTGTTTCAAATACTAATGTTCAAGAATTAAGGAGTTGTATTAGATCACAAATGGATGGTTTAATTTCTGGTATACCAAGTAGTGAAATGGCAAAAATGACATTAGGTCTTGCTCACAGGTAAGTAAGAATTCATTTTTGTTTGAAACAATGTAGTTTTTTTGAAGAACAGTACACTCTTGACAGTTTAAATTATTGTGTAGGGCAATTCGGGTTAGAGCAGCGTTTCTCAATGTGAGCGATAATGCCTCCTTGTGGGCAGTCAGTAAATCTAAGGGGTGTTGGAGGCAGGGTACTGAAAGGTGACCAAAGGCAAAAGTTGGGGTCACTGACAGCCCTTCCCTTTCCTCTGTTAAACTAATAAGAGGAAACATTGCATTTAATAGTTTCCCCGATGTTGAGAACAATGTACGATAAGGGCACAAAGTGTGAGATTCATAGAAGTTTTCCTAAGAATATTTCCAATTCTTTCTCACACAAGAGAAAATGGGTTAGGGGGCATTGGGTATAACTTTATGGAACAAAGGGGGCGGTGGATCGAAAAAGTTTGAGAATCACTGGGTTAGAGGAATATAAAGCTAAGGGAATACAGACAAATACATACACTAGAAGTTTATCATATAATGCATTTGGTATGTAAAGTTATATTAAAATATATAGTGTGTATTAATTTTATAGATTCGTCATATTTTTTAAAAAATAATTATTTGATTTTTCTTTTTAATATTTATGGAAAGAAAGAGAAATGGGTTCAGATTAAGTAGAGAGTGGATTAGTGAGTGTATACAGTACATTATTTTCAATGATTAAAATATTACATACTGCAAATCGTGATGTTAATTTCTCGTCACTACCTCTGAGAATATATTCAAAGATTTATTTTTCTAAAAAGAAGAGGTTTGTAAACTGAAATATTTCTTTCTTGTTTTATTTTATGTACAGTTTGGCTCGTTACAAATTGAAATTCAGTCCCGATAAAGTTGACACAATGATCATTCAAGCTATTTGTAAGTATTTTTAAATCATAATACAATAATAATAAATTATTTATAAATTTATTTATTTCAAATGAAAGTGCTAGACACTTAAAGAGAAAAAAGTACAAGGTGGTTGTAGTTTAAGTTATTTTAGAATGGCAAATTATTGTTTTGGTATACAATAGTTACAATAGAACTTCTTAATTGTTTAAAGGATTTTAATTTGTATACAAAATTTATTAAAAGTGATTATTTCAATAAAAATTCATAAATAAATTCTAATAAATGTTAATAATCTAACAGTTAAATAGAAAGTGGAATGCATGAAATTCTCATTGTGTTATTTTAGACTTTATATATATACAAAGATATACAAATACAACCAATTTTTGATTGATTCATTTCCTGTATGTATGAGAAACTGTGTATGTATATAATATATGGTAAATATACTGTATGAAAAATATTTCATATGGCAGAAATTTCCTTATATTGACAGTGTATATTGTATTTCTATTATGAAAATTTTATCACAGTAACTTTTTAGTTTAAAATTTGTTATACAAAAATTTATTTTTCCCAATGTTAATGGCAAAGTCACAAAGATGATAAATGCCAACCTCATAACAGAATAAGGTAATCCACTATGAAAATACACCAGAGCAATAAGAGCAATGACAAACAATAAAGAGATTTATATTACATTTAATAATTCTTTAAAAGGTTTTTTTACATATAAATAAAATCAAATCTTTTAGATAATGTATTATTTCATCTAAAAACAGCTTGTGTCTGCTTTATATTCTAGCTCTTTTGGATGACCTTGACAAGGAACTTAATAATTATATGAGATGTAAGGAATGGTACAGTTGGCATTTTCCAGAATTATTGAAAATTATTACAGATAATACAGTTTATGTTCTAGCTGTTAAAGCTATAGGTAAGTTAAATTATGGAAATTGGTTATTTAAATTCATATCTTTCTTTTTTTAAAGTTAAAATTTTCATCTCTGTTGTATTAATTAGTAATTAATTTTTTAAATTCTTTTTTAGGTTTGCAAACTAATGCTGCAAGGTGTGACCTCTCGGAGTGCAACTATGCAGACACGAGCGAGCGAATTTTCCGAGCGAGTGAGAATATGTGGCGAGAAGAGATGATGAGGTTTTGCTCTCTCTGTTTCTCACTCTTGTTTATTACAACCACGGAGACGAGAGAGACAAACAGAGATCGTGAAATGTCATTGCCTCTTCTTGTAACATATTCTCGCTCTCTCGGAAAATTCGCTTGTTCGCATCTGCATAGTCACACCCTCAGATATTCTCAGCACTTTTTTGTGTAAACTTCTGTTTACACTCGTCGCAACTGTATGACTTTCCTCCTGTGTGTATTTTTTCATTGCTTTTCAAATGTTTAGTTTTGAAATTTTTCTTACAGTGTTTACATGAAAATTTCTTATGGTTCCTTTTATCTGCAATTAAAATATTAATTAAAACAATTTTTTTGTGTGTGTATATTATAATTTAATTTTCTGCAATCAGGACAATAATTTACCACTAATAATAATTAACTGAAAATAAAAATTTTTATATCTAAGAGCAGATTTCTGCATTAACACATGAAATCTAATTTTAAAGATGAAAAGTTTGAGTATAATAGTAGTTGAAAATATTCGTATATTACTAATATTTTCAACCACCAAGACAACAAATTAGAGTAAACAATTTATGTAAAACATTTTAAAAGTGTTTGTATATCTCAATGCAAGCATGGAGATATACAAACACTTTTAAAATTCTTTTTGCATTGATCAGACAGATCCTTATTTCTGTATTGAAGGAATGGATCTCTCTCCTGCTCGAGGAGCATCGATGTGTGATCCTTCCACACAGACAATGAGAGTGAGGATCTTTGGTATGCAGCAGTGTCCGGTGAGAACATCACAGGATACTCGATTAGTTGTATTAAAAGTAAAGCAGAATTCTTGGAAATGTGCCTTAAATTATTTTTAAACTGGTCCAAAATGTAGTAACCTAGAGCCCTACAAATATTTAGATCTGCTACTTGTAACCCAGCTTGCCATCCCAAAAATCTGCCATATGTTATGAGATAAGAAAAAAGCTACCATTAGTGAGGAGACAGCCAAAAATCTTACTGTGAAAGCAAAGGCGTATTCTCCAGACTAGAGTTGTTCTTCGTCTATTGTTCTGTAAAAGCAATTCAATGTAAACAAACGAGTTATTATATTACGGTTCAAACAGAATTTTTACTTTGAATTTCGAAATAAGAGAATTCCCTCAACACACACAAATATATCACCTGCCTGGATAAAAATAGTCAAGTACTAGCAGAATTTGAACTATCTGAGTTTGATTTAACCAGGATTTCCTGTATTAAGAATTAGAGCAAAATGTGCATTGTTTTAATTACTAATCAAATAAATTAATTTTAACCTTAATTAACACAAGAAATGAGTGCTGTAACAATTATTTATTGAAGAAAGTTTTACATATGGACATTGTATTTACACTAAAAATTTACGTATTGATATGAAATTTTAATAACGAAATTCATTAAGAAAAAAAGTGTGTTTCCAACAAACTTTAGATATACAGATGAAGTTTATGTATATAACAACAGAAAATTGCAATTAGAAAATTTTAGCAAATTCAAACACTTGACAAATGATTTTAATTTTAAAGTCAGTTTTCCGTTTACATATATCACAACTAAGGCTTTTCTCCCGTGTGTGTCCGAAGGTGTCTAATTAAGTTTCCTCTATATGTAAACTTCTGTTTACACTTGTCACAACTGTAAGGCTTTTCACCTGTATGGATTCTTTCATGAATTTCCAAACTTTGTTTAGTTTTTAAATTCTTATTGCAGTATTTACATGAAAATTTCTTTTGGCTCCTTCTCTCTGCAATTAAAAAATGGTTTGAAATGATATTTTATTGATATATATAATAAAAATTTTCTGAAATGAAACCAATTATTAATCAATAATGATATTTAATTATATAATAATTTCTATATCTAAAAGCAATTTCTGCATCAAAACAATCTTATTTTAGAAATGATAAAGTTCCAGTGTTATTTTAATGTCACTAATATATTCAACTACATATCAAAGTAAGCAATTTCTGTAAAACATTTCTCAAGTGTATTTTATATTTTCATTATGTTTCATCTTATATCTTTGCAGTGGATCTTCTTCTGTTATATTTTTAAAAGAGCACTGATGTAAAGCAGTGTATTTAATACACAATTTTTTCTATAGACATCGAAAATATTTTCTTCTAAACTTTGTGTTTCATCCAAAGGACAACTGAAAGTAATAACAATATACTTGATATGAATTTAATTTAATATGATTTTTAATATTACAATGTATTATTCATATTCTTATTCATTCCTATTATTAAAGGTAAAGTTGTATGAGATGTTAGATTTATAGAAAAAAAAAGTATTGAATTTTTGGTTAATGTGTCAAGTGCCAAGATGGCGACTCGTCTCTGATTCCAGCAACGAAACAGTGGGACGCACGTTCCAATCTAACCTATTCTAATAATTTGGTTGCTAATAATTATGGTAATTTATTAGAATAGGTTAGGTTAGGTTAGGTTAGGTTAGAACGTGCGTTTCACTGTTTCCTTGCTGGAATCAGAGACGAGCCGCCATCTTGGTACCAAGGGTAACATTAACCGAATTTTTTAAAGACTTATGTTAAGTATACTTCCCTCATAACTCGTTCTCGATAAGAGGAACTCACAACTTTGGAAAATGTAAAATTCAAATTCTTAGGATTGAATCATTTATTTTATTCTTACAAAACTGAATTAATTTTTTCTTTATCTTCGTTTTTGTTTCCTGTATTTTCAGAGTGAAAATTGGCTAAATAAGTAAATAAAACAATCTTAAAATATCAGAGAAAATCATATCAGTAGTAGTGGTTTGACACATACTGATCACAAATCATTAATTTTTATAGATGTATATGAAAATATACTTACAATTCATGTTATTGAATGTTGAGGTCTGCTGATTATTGAAACTTCTTGATTCTGATGAAAAATTACTCCTTATTTATACTTAAATTTAAAGATAACATTTTACTGTGTTCGATCCAGCCGGTTATATCCGATGGTTTTTCGTCTATAAAATTTAATCCACGAATATTTTTGATAGTAAAATTAACTTTCAATTATCAGCAAAAGATCAATGGCTTTTTTAAACAGAATCTATATAAATGTCTATTACAGCTTCTATAGGATACTGCGTAATGTTTTTATTAGGGTTTCTCATTTTCCGGTCTTTTGCTTGTCCCGGGATTCCGGGATAAAAGTGAACTGTTTCCCGGGATAGAATTAATTATTTTTAAGATATATCATTTGATTTCAAGGTATTTTGTTTAATTATTTTTCATTTTTTAAGTAATTTAGTACGTTCTGAAACCTCCAAAATCATATTAATAATGCTGTGTAAGATATACAGTATATTAAAAATTACCTTTGAATTATGTAGAAATTTTCACAAATAGTATAATTTTATTAAAGTTTGCTGGAAACTGTATGTAGTTTCCAGCAAACTTTAATAACTGCCAAAAACAACAACAAAAAATGTTTTGAATTGAGATGAAAATTTAAAAAAAATATGAACTTGAATTAAACTTCTAACTTAGAAGGTAACTTTCGTTTTTTAAAATAAAACATAACACAACATATTATTGTAAATTTCTATAATAAGATTTTAAAAAGCAAAGATGGTCAATACTCCGATCACTCAATTTGATTCTTATTTTACTAAAGAAAAGTCTCGCTACCAAGATGGCCCTTTTCGATTCAATTAATGTGGGTGGAAACGTGATTAATGCATTTAAGAGAAGACAGATGTTATGTGTTTTTCACCCGTAGCCTGGAAGATTTCTAGTTCGATTTCGAGATTGTAGTCCTCCTTTCGCTCTCTACTATTCTTGATTTGTCTGCCTCGGCTGCTTTAATAGAAACATCATAGCCAATAGTTCGGCTGTTCGTTTGTCTTTAATAATCAGGTTTATGAATAAAAACTTCATACTTGCAGACTTCGTACTCGTTTGTATCCTTGCCCAATTTGCACAACCTGGCCTTACTCAGTTATTGAAGCTACTGGACATAGTTAAAAATTAATACAGTATAAGTACAATTATTCCATATATTACAGGTTCCGACAAGTAAAGAATTTTCAGTGTCCTGCCACAAATAAGATACATATTGATTATTGAGCATTTGCGACATACTATAACTAGGAAAAATCAATAAATACAAATGTATTCTGACAGTTTATGAGTTAAATATACTTTCTATTTGCAAAGTTTGCACATCCTTAACACAAAATAAGAAAAAAGTGAACTTTAAGAAATTTGCTGGATTTCCTGGGTTAAAAAAAAAAAACCTAGTTTTATGGCCAACTGTCGATAAATAATTTCACGATCTTTAACTTGAAATGCTTCAAAATCTATCAGCAGCGCATTCTGTAATTTTATATAAATAAAAATTAGGATTAGTATTATGTTATATTTAGTAAGAAAATGACAAAAAGATTTCGTACACACACATATATTTTTTTCTGGCCGTATAGAATGTCCATTGATATACCAAATGTTGTCTTCCTATTTTTGATATTATATCACGATTATATTTAATTATTTCATCCATTTTATCAAATTGTTAATGGGAAATCTATAAAAAGTATAATTTTTTTAAATCTATGTTGTAATTTAATTGAAATAAAACTTATGTTTTTAAAATTGAAAAAAAAAAAATTATTTACCGAAATGAAAGTAAAAGATATAATATGAGAATTTAACTCAAATTGTACAGTAACAACAACAATAATAATATTAAGAAATGGTCTTTCTTCAAATTGAATTTATGCTGCGTGATCAAACCAACTCATTAAAAATTGAATTACTTGTCTCCAAATTTGATTAATATAAGGCTTATATTAAACCATAATTCCTTTATTTCTTTGGAATACCAGTATTTATTTAACTGATAAACTATAATTGAAGATATTAAACTTTAATAAATGAAACTCTACACAATTTTTTTTCATTATAAACTCATCTCACCTCAATGTAAATTATTATATATCATCAAACTTTAAGAATAAATTTTACGACAATAAGGTAATTAATTTTAAAAACAACTTATTACAGTTTTATTATGTTTTTGTTAATTAAATATGTGTATTAGTTATATATTATAGTATGTACAATTACATTAGTTTTAAATGTATTTAAAAAATTTATATATAATATGAATACATTTATTTATTTAATAATAATGTAACTGGAGGGTCGGCACCTCTTTAGTGCCTCGTCTGACACGGAAGCCAAGAAGGCGTGTTGATTCGGTATTAGAACGTAAGTCACGCGAGCTGCCGGATGGGGACGGAGAGACAGCGCAACGGAAGTACTGCACTCAGACACTAAGGTTAACAACAAATAACCGTTTAATAATCACAAAAAAGGTTACAGGACACATATATCGTAATGTCAGATTAACCGATCTATTTAACGGAGTGGAAGAGAGAGTTTACATTGGATCGCGTGTTGGGATAAATACCTAATGGATTACGTTCCAACTACGAAAGTTTTTGTCTTCGGTAGTAGGGTTGTTGTGCGGACAGTTCGATGATTGGAACAGTTCGGAAATAGATGATATGAGGGAAATTTGGCAATATCCGTTAGTGGGCGAGGTGATATCCTCGTCTAAGTATCCCGATAGGTAATATCTGTTGCTGGAGGAGTCTTTGTATGGAGAATGGGCAAAGTATCCGTTAAGATGATATAGAAGGTAACACATTAGAGGCACTGGCGACGACTATCCATAGCGACTTCTTACCTCGGGAAGAACTAAGCAGCGACTGCCTAAACTCGCAATTCCTTGCTATATTAAACTGATGAAATCGAGACAATAGGTCGAAAGGTTATGAAAAAGCGTCGCTTTTACTGCTGGAACTTAAACGATCTGACAAGTAGTACCAAATCTCATATCATCATCATTTTAATTAATTTCTTTACATTTAAATTTATATTACTTGGTATTAAACTTTCAGATAACGAACCTCTGCAATTCCTAAAATTTTGTTTCTCATATGACAGATATAAACCGTACAAATAATTGTTGAATCTTACCGATTTTTTTTATGTCTGTTAAATTTTAAAAATAATAGACTCATTTTAAAAATCATTAGAATGTTTTGCTACAAACCTAAGCCCCCAATAGTGTTAATTGTTTCATGGCTCTATTAACAAATGCTTTTTTTTTTCTTTTGTTTGTTTTTCTGGGTTGTAAATCGACTAATTGACAAAGTTTTTATTTCATTTTACTCATAAGAATGTTGTCTTTAAGATTTAACAGATAGTTTCGTTAGATTTTTACACATGAATTTTATTTTTAATTTTTTATGTGATATAGTCGTGTGTTAGGCAAGTCGATCACCTAATATTAAAATATTGACATGGCTCAAAATTATTATAGAAACCATCAAAATTTTATGCTGATGGTTTCGACATAAATGTTTTTTCCGCATGAAATGAAGCAATCGAAAAAATAATGGGTGGACCATCAAAAATTCGGCAATTTACCACATGTTCTCGATTCTGTAATTTGTTTTCTTCATAATATAAAATCTTTACGTAATAATACTTAAAAAATGCATCCATGTAAATTCCTGAATGTTACAAAAATGCTATTATCAAAACTTTTATAATTTTCACAATTTGTATTATCATAATTTATTTGTGTTATTTTGTCGCGCGTTGTGTATCGCGCAACAAAAAAAAAAAAAAAAAACAAAATGTTACTTTGAATGTAACTCGGGCTGCCTTTTTAGGTTTGTTTTGTTGCGCAGCGATGAAAAATGAATAGATAATAAATGCGGATTATAATTAAGAGTACAGTTGTCCCTTGATAATCCGACAGGCATGGGACTAGGGTTTCTCAAACGGGATTCCGGAATCCCGGGATCTGGGTTGTTTTTTTTAACCCGGGAAATTTTTCTTATCCGGGAAATTCCGCAAATTTCTTAAAAATTCACTTTTTTCTTATTTTTTTGTTAAGATTGAGGATATTTTGAACATATAAAGTATAATTAACTCATAAACTGTCAGAATAAATGCATTTATTAATTTTAAACCTACTTATTAGTTATTTTTAACTTTTTGCTCGTTATGGCACGTCACAAATGATCAATAATCAATACGTAGTTTATTTGTGGCAGGACTCTCAAGATTCTTTACCAGTAATATCTGGGATAATTGTGCTTATGCTGTCTTAATTTTTAAACAGGCCTAGTAGCTTCAATAACTGCGTAATGCCAAGTTGTGCAAATTGGGCGAAAATACAAATACAAACGAGTACGAAGTCTGCGAGTATGAAGTTTTTCTTCATAAACCTGATTATTAAATCAGAAAAAACCAAACATCTTAAGTTGCTGAAAAAAAATTTAGTAAATAACGTAGCAAACGTTTTCAGCCAAACCTGTTGGCCATCATCAGGCTAAACATATTCGAATGCAAACAAAATGGAACAAAAATTTAAATACAAATAAAATAACGGATGAAATATACATATAATAAAAAAATAATAATAAATAACAAAGAAATATAAAAAATATGTATAGGTTAAATAAATAAATATTAAGCCATTACATAATAATAAATTACATGAAATTCTAATAAATGCAAGATATGAATTTATTAATAAATTGTATGAAATTCTAATATATGCAAGATATGCAATGATAACGAAATCAAGGCATTAAATTAAGAGCTCTCAAATCTTTTAATTAAATACTTCCAGGCTGCAGGCAACCCTTCAGCATCCCTGGCATTAATGCAGGTATTATGCAATCTGCTCTTAAATATTTCAATTTTCTCGGCACTAAACGCTAAAGTCGGTGAATGTACAGGTTTAATAATGCCTGCTTCGCCCCATTTGACTGCATTACCATACATTTAATACCTGCATTAATGCCAGGGATGCTGAAGGGTTGCCTGCAGCCTGGAAGTATTTAATTAAAAGATTCGAGAGCTCTTAATTTAATGCCTTGATTTCGTTATCATTGCATATCTTGCATATATTAGAATTTCATACAATTTATTAATAAATTCATATCTTGCATTTATTAGAATTTCATGTAATTTATTATTATGTAATGGCTTAATATTTATTTATTTAACCTATACATATTTTTATATTTCTTTGTTATTTATTATTATTTTTTTACGTTATTATATGTATATTTCATCCGTTATTTTATTTGTATTTAAATTTTTGTTCCATTTTGTTTGCATTCGAATATGTTTAGCCTGATAATGGCCAACAGATTTGGCTGAAAACGTTTGTTACGTTATTTATTAAATTTTTTCTCAGCAACTTAAGGTGTTTAGTTTTTTTTCTGATTTACATATTGCTAAGTGAGATCACTTCAATCCTGATTATTAAAGACAAACGAACTGCCGAATTATTGGGCTATGATGTTTCTATTAAAGCAGTCGAGATAGACAAATCAAGAATACTAGAGAGCAAAAGAAATACTACAATCTCAAAAATGGACTAGAAATCTTTCAGGATACAGGTGAAAAACACATAATATTTGTCTTCTCTTAAATGCATTAAACACAATTCCAATCACATCAATTGAATCGGAAAAGACATTTTCGATAGCAAGACTTATCATTACTAAAATAAGAATTAGATTGAGTGATCGGAGTGTTGACCATCTTTGCTTTTTAAAGTCTTATAAAATTTACAATATTTTGTATTATATTTTATTTTTAAAAAAACAAAACTTACCTTCGAAGTTAGAAGTTTGATCTAAGTTCATTTTTTTTTTTTTTTTTTAATTTTCAACGCAATTCAAAGGCATTTTTGTTGTTGTATGCACTTTCCAGCAAACTGTATTAATTTTCTTCTATTTGTGAAAATTTCTACGTAATTCTAAGGTAATTTTTAATATATATCTTACACAGCATTATTAATATGATTTTGGAGGTTACAGAACGTATTAAATTACTTTAAAAAATGTAAAATAATTATATCATTTGATTTCATGATATTTTGTATATCTTAAAAATAATTCATGTTGTCCGGAATCCCGGGACAAGCAAAAGACCGGGAAATGAGAAACCCTACATGGGACCAAAGGGGTGTCGGATTACCGAAAATGATTACATATTTGGCATTGTTTTGCTAGCAGTAGCCAATAATATTCTTACACTTTATGAGTAAAATGCTGCCTAGGTGAATATGGAAATAAAACACCCATTTCGGTTAACTAAAACATGTTTATTAAAAGAAATATAGAAGCCAATAAATGTACATACAGTATGTATAGGCATAAATAACACAGTACGTACAATAATTTATAAACATTATAACTAAATGCTACAACGTAGGTAGATTAATTATGTACATAATGTAAATATGTACAGTACATACTGTGCTCACACTTTGAAGACGGGGACTACGGTGATCTTGACGGGAGGTGCGTCGGACTACTGAGCATGTCGGATTACAAAACGTCGGACTATCAAGGGACAACTATTTTTGTCAGATTAATTTAGATTATTAGATTATAGAATAATGATAGCTACGCGATATGATCGTCGCGTAGTCGTAATGTTTTCTTTATATCTAATTCCATAATGTTTAGGGTCTAATTAGCTAACTTCTAGTTGTTTTATTCCGTTTGAACGAGTAAGCATTTTCTCAGAATTGTCTGGTGGGAAATTGACTGCAATAAGACAAGCGAATTTATAGCGATTGTTTACATTCGATTTACGAGATAGGCCTAATTACCGAGGGGGCGGGATATTCCCGGCAATTTATAGCTAGACTGTTTTCACAAGTCGCTGATTGGTTTTAGTAAATGTGGAAAAAAAAGCCAACCTGCATCGCCTAATATACGAGGAATGATCATAAATTAACTAAATGTTATGGAAGAATAACATTCCTATATGTACATTTGCAAGTATAATTTCTTTCAGTATCCGCTCAGATCCGTATTTTATAAACTCGTCAATATAGTTTAAAATTGTATCAAATGCATTCATTAATTAATCACGTACGACGAGAAAATATGCTCAACACCGCTAGAAAAATAAACATCTTGATACTCGGTAATATCATTTTCTTTATATTTTAAAAATAAAGTTTGTAGAAAAAAATTTTAAATAAATTTTACAAACAAAATTATCATTAACCAAAATATTATAAATATTAGATTTAAAAAAAACAAACTATTCAGTATTTTCTAGAATAAGACACCGATAAGTTTTAGCATAACCTCTAAAAGACATACTTTAAACGTTTGCACAGTTGTCTACTAAATGGTGGTTCATTGCATCGAATTCTACCATCTTCTTAAATTGATCCTTACATATTTTTATGTTAAACTTGTGAATTTTCGAAAGTAGACCTAACTCTAAATAAAAGGCAAACTTTTAAATAAAAATACTTACCTTCCGAAGACGATGATCTTGTATAAGAGGTTCTTGCAAAAGAAGTTCTCGGCGTTGTATCGAACCAGTTTCTTATACGCAGTATTTATACTATCGCTTGACGCAAAAACAGCGGATATTCTTCGACTCATTTTATATATATATATATCTTTAGGCCGTAACTTGAATAACAGGATATTTAAAAATGAATCGAAAACAGTTAAAACAATAAAGTTATTATTGGAAATTATTTTTAAATAAAACAATTTCATTTTTTGTATTAATATATATTTTTTGTTTTTCAAAGTTGGTAATTTTGATATATCCGTTTTCCGGTGTTTTTGCGTCAAGCGATAGTATAAATATTCTCTCGATAAATGTTTTACAATATATAAATTCTTAAAATAAAGAAATAAGCCAAAATAATAATTATTAAGATGCCTTATATTTATAGAGTGGCTAATGAATACTTTAAAATGCAGTTCTTAAAGTGTGTTTAATGCGACTATCTTGTGATAACACACTTCCATGGTTTTCAGTTCTATTTATTGTACGCCGATAGAGAGTAGCAATAGAAGTGTGTTGTGACAGGACGGTTATACTAAACATGTGGTAATGTTACCTTAGGTGCCAAGATGGCGGCGCTTCCGGTAATCTCGAAACAGAGTCACGCGAGGTACTGATGATAGAGGGAGCTATCTGATAATAGTGTGACGAAATATAAAAATACGCTGAATGTTATGTAAAAATAAGCCTAAATTAGAATAATGACACGTTTTCTGTATTAAAGACGTACACATTTATTAACTAGCTATACACTATTGTGAGAATCTACAGTTGAGAAGGAATGTCTTAATGTTTTTGTTGTAATAATGAATTCGACGTCCGTTTCACATATGTCCAGTCTGAATGACTAGTGGTTACCTTTCTCTCCTCTATCCCCTGACAAAGTTCTTTCTTCCCCTTCGTGACCCCTCAGTTCTCCGAATTCTCGACAATCGCAGATGTGGAGTTAATGGGGAGGGGTGCTAATGAGTAGCAGATTTTAAACTCTGCTTACGAAGTTCGACGAAAGAATATCTAGTATAATGTTGAAAAGAAAAATGTTTTGTATGTCCCTGATGCAAGTGTCCATTTGTTTACTGTCAGAGCAGCAGCATTGAACGGCTACAGGATAGTAATCGATGACAGAAATGTTAAAATTCGAGACAAAATCGGTATTTGACTCTGGCATTTATGCCAAAGTCAAATACTCAACTCTCCTATCTTTAATTACTTTTTGTAATTTCCGCTTTTATTCACATATTTTCATTCCTTATTATTCAAATAAAAGAAAAAACAAAACAAAAAACAGCAGCTCCCCGCTTGCTTTCGTCATTTCGAGACGAATGACAACCCAGAACTCACCACGTGGAAGTAGCTGCTTCAGAGTTTCACCAAGAGTTGGAACGAGTGATAACATCACTTGTCAAGTTTCATTTGTCCTAACTCTTACTTTAAAAATATTTAGAACTACCTCTCAATACTTGAAATTTAACTATTCGAAACTCGCCGTATTATTAATGTCTTAACTAATGGATGCAATATTAGAACCAGTAATAGTGAAAGACAAAAGCCATACCGGGTCGCAATGAAACAAACGCACGTTAGGGACAATAAACTAATTTATCTCGAACGTCTAACGAACCTCATTAAACAAACAAAACACCAAAATACTCGTCCGAGCGTGATTTAAAGAAGCGGAACATAGAGAACCGCTCCGTCTTTAGTCGGCGTTTTCACTCGAAAGGGCCTTGAAGGAACGGGACATAGAGTAGTTTTTACTTTACTGAAGTTTACTTAATAATCACAATTTTTCCCGAAATCTCAAAGAAGAAAAACGCAGAACTTACGAAAAAAATTATGCTTAACAACGGCAAGCTACAATAAAAATACGCCAACAATACATTCTAACAATTCGGTACGTATTGTTAGATTATACTTCTAACAACGGGTGACGTATTACGATCCCCTCATGTTTTTACGTCACGTGTTATGAAAAAAAGCATTAATCGGTTTAAAATATTTCAGAAAGGATTATTTAATAAAAATAATATTTATTACAAACAAAATTATTTTAACTTTTTAAAGTTAAAATAATTCTTTTTTTCTAATAAGTAAAATTACAAAAATGAAATTTACAGCTTGGAATTATTCATTTATTCTGAAGTAATGTTATCGGTATCTTTGAAAATTCAAACAGGAATTTGTAATGATTGTGGCATTGTGGCCCTTTCACTCCAGGTAATGTTACCAGAATGTCTTAATTCATCAACGCCGGGATCATCTGCTAGTATTAAATATACATATAAACACTGAACATAATAAAGGATGTATGGGTCAAAAATACATAAAATGCTTTCGGTGAAATTTTGTTTTACAAAATGATATTAAATGTAGAATAATCTTAAAAAATTAATAAGGTATTGACAAGACTGTCTCGTTTATATAATCGTACTGCCGGTTGGCTTACCAGCTTAGAGGTATGAAGGAGTACATGTCAGGTGTTACAATTTGGCACAGAGTATTAAGTGCCCAAATCATGCGCGCATAAAAAAACCAGTCTTGTAGGTACTCAGGGGGACCGAGAAATCAGTCAAAATTCTGCAAACAGGCAGTAGTGCGAGATTTGAGCATGCGTTGTTCGTTGGGAAGTTAGAAATGCGAACGTTGTGAAATCGAATTTTGACATAGGAATCTTTGAAAAATCCCATTTACTTGTCCCGCGTTATTCCTGACATGTCTCCGGTAGCCACGTGCTGACCATGGCCAGGTGACCAGAGATATCTGTTTCAGCATCGGAACGTTTTTCAAAGTAGATGGCGCTAGTCGTTATAATTTTATATTAAAATTAACTTTCGAAATATAATTTTTCTTTTTACATTTATTAATATATATTGTTTGTGCAAAATAAAAAAATAATGCGCTCAAAACCAGCGATACCAAACATGATGAGAATGAAACCGGCCTTGAGCGCCAAAGTGATCCCGCTTAGTAGTGAGTTTCGGAGACATAGTCTTGTCCCAAACTAAACAAATCTAATTATATTCCAGGTGATATCCAGTCATTATTTTATATAAAATTAAAATTGGTTTAATTTGTAATACAACAAAGTTATTTTGTTGCTTTTTCCATCTGCTTTTGTTCCAAAACCATACTTCCTGTCAAAAATTAAAGTGAATCCACAATCAATTCTGCGTTAAGATATTTTTAAGCTAAGTTTGGAATTAATTACAAATATTTCTATTTTTTCTAAACAAGTTCCGAAACTTCTTATATTAAATTAATATAATTCGGTTTTCTTCGGAGTTAAAAAAAATAACTCGGCAAATTTTCGCGGCACATCGGTTGAAAATCATTGGTATAGACTAAAGTGCCTCCATAAGACAGTAATTTTCAACGGTGAAGCAGAAGCCCAGAAAATTTTAGATTAAATAAATTATTTTTGAAAAAAGCACGAAGAACAGTAACTGTAGAAATTAAACCTTTTTAAACTTATTATGAGGTTTTTTTTAATTATAATAATATATAAACGTACACACAATGTAGTAAAATATATAGTTTATATTAGTGGCGTGCCGTGACATTTAATGACAGGGAAGCTGTGTTTCTGTAAGAAGCCGACTTCCAGAGGCAATCAGTTAATTCGCGTCAGTGATGGTCTAGGGCAGGAATGAACAACCTGCGGTCCTCGGGCCGCATTCATATATTTTGCGGCCCGCGACGCATAAAATGTGAATAAATATATCAATTTCCCAGCTTAAGACAGTTCTCGATGAACAAAACTAGCTGCCATGATGCTTGCAAGTATGATGAAATATACGATAAGCACGAAGATCTTTAACGAGTTAGCTGTACTGAAATACGAACGAGATTTGTGCGCAGATAAATTCTTACCACACTAAATTTAACAGAAAAATTCATCACAGAACGATTATTGATGCTAATGTGTGAAATTCCATTTAATCCATGCAAGATGTGTGATTACCAGAGCCCCTTCGGCCGCCAATTTAAAGTATTTTAATCTTTAAAATTGGCGTTTCCACTTCCCGGGACGAGGACCCAAGGGTTGGATTTGTGGGAAGCGAGTGTTCGGGTTGTTTCATTGTGTCGAATTACATACACAGAACGAGGCGCTTGACGTGTAAGTGCGTGAGTGCGAGAATTCGAGTAAAGGTTAAACAGTGTATATCTTCGTGTAAAGTGATGTTATGTCCGTGCGCATGTGTGTGTGTGATTGAAGAACATCTTCGGCATGTTTAAAAACAGAAAAACAGTAAATTACGATACGAGAATAAGATGTGTTGTAAATGAAACGAAAGAGTTCTTACCATCGGAGACTTCGCAAAATATTCACTTGTACGATAAATGGCCACTTCGTGGTAAAGTTGGGGAGGGAGATACTTCTCCCTCCCAAATGTTCCTACAAAACACAAAGAGAGTGAGAAAAGAACAAGTTCATTCATTTATTATCTAAGGCAGTGGTTCCCAACTTTTTCTAGGATGCGGAACACTTTTGTGAGCAATTTTCTTTAGCGGAACACTTACTTAAGTTAATATGAAATACATAAGCTTGTCATCAGTTATTTTATTAGAATTGAGCAGTTATAATTCAAAATCTCTACTCATATTATTAACGCCAATTCTAAGACAGGAAAAAATATACCTAAATAACTTTAATGGGAAACTTGCGCCTGATGTTTTTTACATATTTCATTCAGTTTTTATCATTGCCTTTATCTTATTCGAAACAGTAGTACACTCCATAAGTACGAGTCGTACATATATATTTAAGTTTATGAAAATTTTATGATTTTAATTTTTTGATATTCGGCGGTTCGAATACTGATTGTACACTTTCCGATTTGCGACTAAATCTGCGGAATACTTGGGAGATGCTTAAGGAACATCAGTGTTCCGCGGAACACCGGTTGGGAACCATTGATCTAAGGTCAACACTATTACCTTCATCAGCTAGTCTTTCTTCCCGAACAGTGTCATGAGAAAAGCGAAGGATGTGACCTAGCCTAACCTAACCTAACCGGAAGCTCAATCCTCGTAACAACTGTTTGGGAAGAAAGGTCGGCCAAATGCCGCGTCCGGTGAGTAAACGTGTCACGTCCAGGTGGTCACAATCGGAAGTCAAATTCGTTGTCGTCTATCGAGTGTCACGTTCGGGAGACAAGTCCGTGGGTCACGTCCGGGAAAAGGTGTCGAGTCCGGGTGAAGTGTCGAATCTGGTCAGAATGTCGCATCCGGGTGCAAAAGACGAGTTCGGGAAAATCGAAGACGATCACCGCCTAGACCAAGGAAAACGCAGCCACCCGCAGCAACAAAACCGTGGTCTCTCGACTTCGGCGGCGCTCTCCTCCGATTTTTCCCCGTTCCGACTTCCGAAAGACGATGGCGACGATGTCGCGAGCGTGGACGAAGCGGCAGACATCGCGAAAATACGAAGTAACAACGAAATCCAAGAAGAGGACTCGGAGGTGTTGTCACTCCCTACTTCTTCCACAACAACGCCTGTGGCTGGCTGATCCCTGACGACCTTGGCCAAGTGCAATGGACTTAAAACTCTCCCGCCTCCGGGAGAGTGCCACGCCACACGCACTGGGGGAAGGTCGTCACCACCCGCTGCCTCTCGCTCGACGGTCTCCAACGACACCGAACATTCGGCAGAAACCAAGTCCACCACCGGGTCCTCGAACGTCTCATCGGAGCCGTCCGAGGAACACCCACCCTCCGGCGCCACCGCATTCTTCCGTCGGAACCTCCGGCAAAACCACTCCAACATCTTCATTCTGAAAAAAAAAAGAAAGTTTGCAATTAGTCGATTAAACCAAAGCTTAAATTAATGTCTAAATTCTTCCGAGAAAAGCAAAATGCTCACCGCAGCTGCCTTTTTAAATCTAAAAGATTCGAATCCGACCATCGAACGACGTGCCGAGATGTCTTCTGGGACCGATTAACGCAGAAAATGTCCAAGATTATACTCACGACGAATCGGAATTCGGATAGCTCGCGTTAGATCCTACCGGAAATTGCTAGAACGTTCCAGCTGTATTTGCAGTAGAGACGACTGACCCGGAACGAAGAAACTCTCTTACGTGTAATTTGTATTTGTGACCGGGGGTCGGCACCTCTTTGATGCCACGTCAGGTCTGACACCACCGTGTATTAGTTGACACGAAAGCCGCGGCGTTTCTACGACCTGTCGCGCTTTCAGGGCAGACGGATTCGGGATGGGGGTCGGGACGATGCCCAAGAAATAACAGAGGCTTTCTTAACTAAAACACAACGTTTATTTACAATAAGCATAGCGTTTATACAAAATCAAGGAGGAAATAGGCCTAACGGCGCGGTTTCAAGAGAGAGAGTTTACAAGAGAATTCGCGTGGCGATAAATACCTTGTTGAAGCGTCAATCCGTAGTTTGTCCGTAGGCGCGTAGAGCGGCGAAGCT
>NW_027120926.1:0-57776 GCF_030686945.1 Centruroides vittatus
AGAAAATTTTTGAAACTTGTGGCTTAAAAATAGTGGATGCAGATTTGACAGTAAGACTCAATGTAAGAATAAGGTGCATTTTACAGAGACTACAATTACAGGAAATTTGAATAAAGCAATGTCACCATGGTAATAAATCAGGAAAAACTAGCATTATCACAGGAAAAAGCTTCGAGCTTAACTTTGTGGCTTAAAATAGTTGCAGGTACTGTACATTAATTTGAGTGAACGTTAGAAAACCTTTCAGCACTATCAGTGAAAGAAGCTTGCAATACAAAGTAAAACCTAAAGCCTTTTTCTGTGATGATGATTGTTTTCCTGATTTATTATCACGGTGACATTGCTTTATCCAAACTTCCTGTAATTGTAGTCTGTGTAATGTGGACTTTATTCCCATGTTCGGTGTTACTGTCAAATCTCCTTCCAGTATTCTTATGCCACAACTTTCAAGTCTTCTTTACTTAGATATTTTGCTGAGCTTTACTTTCTCAACCTGGCTTTCTCAGTTTTTTTTTACGGGATTTCAAGTATTTTTCAGTCATCAATAGCGTTACAATAGAATAGTTTTCATGATAATTTTATATTCACCTGACAGTGTGGTCAGTTAAGGGTCAAATATATAATTTCAACATTACATACGTAAAGCGATTTCACGCTCTACGATGAAAACTCAATGGTGGTAAAGTAATAAATTGAAAAGTGAAACTTAAGATGTTTATTTGGTAAGCAGCATGGCATTAGAACAGTTACCTTTCAAAATTTCAAATACAAAGCTAACTAAAGATTTAAAAAGCAACGTACTGAAAAGAGTACATTTTGTTAATAAATTGCATTTTCTTTATTTATGAAATTTTTTTTTCTTAAATTAAATGATTGCATCTTACAGGTACACATTATTCTAATTTCTCTTATTTTAGTTAATCCAGTTTATTATTCGAAGCAATAAAAGCACATACTAACTGAATTAAGTGTATTATGTACGAATTTATTTTGTTGGTTACATTTAATTGTTTATGAATGTTATATAACTAATTTTTTTTGTTTTTAAAGAAATTTTGTCTAAAATTATTCTTTAGATTTTTTGTCATGGGCAGTGTTAAATCCATGAGCATACCAGATAATTGCCCCAAAAAACTCTTACGAAGAAAAATATCTAAAGTCAACAATATATGAGAAGCCCATAATTCAAATTTGTTTGGGTTCCATGAAATGACAACGGAAAACTGATCTCCTTAAAAAATCTAGCAACGAGTTGCGTAACTTTCCCGGCTGTTATGAGATTTTATTTTAAAAATCAGTTTGTGTTGTGGGTTTAAGTGAGGCTACCGGTGTACACGGTCCTACATTCCATTTTATCATGTTTCGTTGTAATTTTCAAAGAGGTGGACGAATCTAAACTTGTCGAGTGGAGCCGATTCCTTGAAGATCCTGTCTGAAAATTATGACAAACATATTGCATGAGCTTGAAAAAGTAGCTCAGTATGAGTGGCTGTTAATGAATACTACCACTGTTACTTCCCGTGTTAAAAGTTCATAAATATTAATCACATACGACATTTCGTTACACGTAAAGATCAATTAACGCTTACTTTCTCAATGGGCGCATAGATGTACAAAAAACGGTTAGGTCCGGATGAAGCACGAGCCCCAGCAGATGGCAAAATTTCTGTGCAGTCTCTTCAGTAGGATAGTAGGATGAGAAATAGTAGTAGAGATAATAAAAGTAGAAAGAAAATAGTAGAGTGAAAACTGTTGAAAATGGTTGTGTCTCAAAACTAGAGACTCTGTTGGGTCACAGGTGAAAGGCATAATTATGTTGGAAACTTTTTTTTTAAATTTACAAATAATCACTGCAAAGGCAAGAGGTCAATCATTCGGCTTATATAACTTCGGGAAGAAGAGCCGTGACTACGTGACCCATACCCTGAGACTTATTCGGTGCGCAAGGCAGGATGCATCTCTAAGTGCAAGAAGTTTGAATGGACTGACACGCGTGCAGATTCCACGTATTTGCATGCCCGAAGTATTTGTTGTATCAGTTAACTCGTGGCCATATAAAGGAAAACTGAACCGCCGCCGCCGAAGATCCGCAATCGAATCCCGACTTATTTGTTTGGTTAAGTTATGGCAACGCTACACTTGGGCGATCTGCCTAGGGGGATGTCTTCCGGGAGGTCTTTTTAAGGGAAACTGGCTCCTATTTAGGCGTTACAAACTTGGAGAAACCCGGAAAATTCTACATGGCCAGACCATCCGAGCAAGGCGCGAACCCTCAATGTTCAGGGAATGAAGACTGCTTGGCCACTGGTGGGCCCCAAATCCCAACTCAGCAATTATTGTAATATTATATTAATAGAAATGTATAATTACAGGCGATAGATAACGAGTCTGAAAGATGCGAGTGGAAGAGAAAGGACGTAGAGGCAATGCTCAAAGAGGAAATAACGACAGCGACAAGAACAGCACGCGGATGAGTAAAAAAGCCAGCGCGCGCAGGTTAGTTGCTGCAAACCGTTTCCTGACACCCAGAAACCGCGTGGGTGAAAATGTAGCTCCCCTTGCGAGCGTAAGATCAGATAACCGGAAATGACGTGGTGCAACATTCGGAGGGGAATATCTCGAGGAAAGTCGCACGTACAAGTATGGTTACGTTGGCGTTTTTGCTCGTACAAGGAATCTACAATTCTGGGCAGGGAAATCCCTCATTCAGAGTTCACAGCTTTCTGTTATTTGCACGTGTTTTCATCTGCAACTCTAACAAAATTCAAAATTTGATTAATTAATTTTGTTCATAGATTACAGCCATAGTAAATGATAAAACAATGCCGGTAAAATAACATTAAATGAATTAAAAGCGTTACATATATGATCGGAGCATTTTTGACCCAGGCCAAATTCGGATAACCCAGGATTCGGATAAGGTCGGAGTGGAGATTCCTCACGTTTTAGATCTATCAAGTAACGAGGGCGTTTCCTGTATTACGCTTCAAAGTATTTATTTACAATAACTTTTTAACGTTGTATTATTCGTTACGGACTATATTCGAGTAAAATATCATTCGAAGTTTAACTCTCGTTTTCGAAAATAATAAAAGTTAGTGTTTTTATCTATTTTGAATTACAGACGGCGCCACTTAATTTTATTCAAACTTCATATTCCGTTGTACATGCGGACTTAAAAGCCGTTTGGGTTAACGTCAAGGACAAATTATATTTTGGAATAAGTCGGAGCTCTTGGCGTTGTCTATGTCAAACTCCTTCATTTAAGGTAATGTTTTCTCGTCTCGATTGAGGAAGAAAATTACGTTGATGGTTACATTGGGAAGAAAGAACAGGAAGATTTCTCAAATAACATTTATGGTATTGAGTGAAGCTTGTGTAACTGACGTAAGAAGTCATTTCAAGTTCTCGATGTTCCTTCGTTGTCTCCAAGGTTCTCGTAAGTGTGGACCCATCAGTGGCCAAGCGGTCTTCGTTCTTTGAACACTGGGAGTTCGCGCCTCGGCTCGGACGGGCTGGCCACGTGGAGTTTTCCGGGTTTTCTCCACGTCTGTAATAAGGGCCAGTTTCCCTTAAAAAGACTTCCCGGAAGGCACCCCTTCAAGGCAGATCGCCCAAGTGTTGCGATACCGTAAGCAAAACGGTTAATGTTACCTTAGGTAGCCAAGATGACGGCTCGTCTCCAATTCCAGCAAAGAAACAGTGGGACGCACGTTCTATAACCTAACCTAACCTACTCTAATAATTTGGTTGCTAATAATTATTGTAATTTATTAGAATAGGTTAGGTTAGAACGTGCGTCCCACTGTTTCCTTGCTGGAACTGGAGACAAGCCGCCATCTTAGCTACCTAAGGTAACATTAACCTCTGAGATTAAAACGTCGAAGGAAGAATTCGTAGAATTATTACTTTTAATTTTGAAATAATTTCAGTTAGAAAAGAGTGTTTGGCGTTATTTTCTTATCTTATTTTGGTTAATGTTGCCATAGGTAGCCAAGATGGCGACTCGTCTCCGATCCCAGCAAGGAAACAGTGCGACGCACGTTCTAACCTAACCTAACCTAACCTATTCTAATAATTTGGTTTCTAACAATTATGGTAATTTATTAGAATAGGTTAGGTTAGAACGTGCGTCCTGCTGTTCCCTGTCTTCTGATTGCTGGATCGAGACGAGTTGCCATCTTGGCTACCTAAGGTAACATTAACCCTTATTTTTATACGAAACTTTTAATTTGCAGATTCACTCGCAACCAAAACAGCGAATTTCTGTATAATAACTGATGAAATGTGTCTAAAAGAAGACAAGGAGAGTTAAAGGATGTGTGTAATACTTCGTTTACGGAAGAAGAAAATTGAAAACAGCTGTAAGAAATTACACGAGAATATATCAAGGAAGGAAACATTTCGTAAGAAGAGTATGAAGGGAAAGAGAAAATTAAATGAAGACGTTCTAAAATTATTTTCCAAATATTTTATTTTGCAAAATACTTTGCATATAAATTGTTTCGAGGAAAATGTATATATTAATAAATTACATTAATTTGCGGTATTTATTATGCGTGTCGGTAATATTTGTGAACTCTAGTGCGGGCAATTAATGTATATGATGTTACGATGCGATTGGAGTAGTTATAACCTTTACTTTTTAGTTAAAAAGTGTTGTTGTGAGGATTATGCAAATTATATTTGTATCTGCACACACAACTTTATGAATTATTTAAAATTACATTTATATATTTCTTATCTAGAGTTTTAATATTCTTATTTATTGTATCTATTATATTTTGCAGGTTTAATTCATCGTAACACAGAGAATGGGAAATATAAGTGTGAAACTTGCCAGAAAGAATTTATTTCAAAGCCTGGATTTAAGTATCATCAGAAGATTCACAGTGGAGAAGGGCTCTTGCCTTGCAAATTCTGTACTCGTAAGTTCTGCCAAACTAGCAATCTACTTCGTCACATGAAAATTCATACCGGAGAAAAGCCGTTTACATGTGATCATTGCAAAAGAAATTTTACACAAAAAACTACTCTGATAGAACATCTGCGAACTCATACAGGGGAGAAGCCATTTACATGTGATCATTGTAAACGAAGTTTCGCACGCAAGGATACATTGATAAAGCACGTTCGTCTTCACACTGGAGAAAAGCCATTCTCTTGTAATTAGTGCTTACAGAAATTAGCTTTCAGATCGGCTTTATATGATCATATTAAGAGACGTCATAATAATAACAGCCTTTTATGAAACAATGTGAAAAACAATAGATAAAAATACGGTTAGGTTGTATTTGTTTGAAAAAAACATTTAATACACCTATTTATATTTTATTGTACACAAAAAGTTTTTTTTCTTGATTTGTAATAATTACATTTACGTAAAAATTTGATTTTTTTTTGGACTAAACTTGTAAGGTTTTGTAAAATTGAAAGTAAATGGAAGTTTAATTAAATGGTGTGTTTTTAATATTTTAAGTATTTATGATTTAAGCTGTGCAGAAAAACCCTATTTTCTATTTCAATTAAAAGTTCAATATTGGAATAGGTGTATCCAAAATAGGAGAAAATTTGCATTCTTGTTTACTCAATGATCCATTGCCATTTCTGATCAGTAGAACTAAATCCGAAATAATTGTTCTATCAAATCGAAGTATACACGTTATGTGTGCAGCCTTTCCTGGCCAGGTCTCTCTTGTCAGCAAACTTGAATAGAAAGCGTCCAGCTGGTTCTGTAATACTAGATTGTGTGTTGTGTTTATTGAAAACAACATTGCGTTAATAATTTTTGTATTTCGATTACCTTAATTTGTTATTTTTGTTAAATTAATAGCACGTTTAGTGATATTTATTTTTTTATATAATATACAAATAGTCTTGTTAACATTTTTAAAAAAATTTAAAAATTCAAATGAGATGAATTAGAACAAATGGTTCCATTTTGGAACGATGAATGATACCCTGAAGATGGCCTATCCAAATAGGCTGATAACGTTCGAAATAAAGAGAAAAAACACAGCAAATAAAATTCTGGTGTGTTCTTATTACATTTAAATAATATTGCTGGGAAGAAGATAGATAATAAATAAATAAAATTAATGTTATAGTAGAGCATCGATTATCCGACCCCCGATTAACCGTCACATCAGTTAACCGACCACGCTCAAGTCGGCAAATTCAAATGTCCGCTATTGATGTGGCGCTACAATATATGTCTATGTCTTGGCTACTTTAATATTATTATTGTTAAATTTTTGTGTGTTTTAATTGGCAACAATGGCTTGACTATGAAAGGGAGGCCATTATTTAAACTAGGCTTAATTTTCTAATTATGAGCGGTTGTTTGTTTTGTGTGGATTTTTCTGATGACTGTGTCGTGCTCAATCGGAATCCGTTTTTATCGCTGATATTAATTTTGGATCTGTGAATTTCATACTTGTAACAGATCATGCTGTAGTTGCTGTACCGTTCGCAATGGCGATTCAACGTAAACACGTTGTTCTCAGTGTTTCCGATGAACTGAAAATAATAGATCAGTTGAAAAGTGGTGCTAGTTGAAATTTTGTTACGCTTAACATCGATGAAACTTCAACGCGAAGTAGGTTAATAGCGATGTACTAATTACATGGTATATATATACTAATAACCTATACTAATAATGTATTTTTTCATACTTTTCGGTTATCCGTTTTTTCAGCTATCCGACCAGCCCCAGTCCCCAATTGAGTCGGATAATCGATGCTCTACTGTTATTAATTTTTCTAAAAGTAGTAACCCTCATAACTAATATTAATTATTTTGCGTATGAGAACCACTGCACTCAATCAGTGTCAATAAGTAGGTAATAAATAAATACAGTCAAACCTGTTTTTATGCGGTTTTTTTTTGTGCAGTATAGTTGGCGACTAGTCTCGTGCGATTTGTCATGTCTCACGTTGACTTATTATAGCTAAATAAACTTATTATAGCATAAATGAACTTATCATAGTAATATTATTGCATGAATATGCGAAAAATAAAATAATTTATTTTTTAAGTCAACAAAACACCACCTGGACAAAAATATGTAAAACAGACGATAGACGAGACGATGCAGTCAAGTGCTGACATCTGTTGTCAATAAATTCTACGTCTGTTTTAATTACGTTAATTAAACCTTCAAAGTGCTTTCACATTCCTGGACCATTAAGATAAGATTCATTTCAAAGCGTAAATGTACTGTATTATTTTTTCTATTTAGATATAAAAAATTTTAGGATTTTTATTTTATGTTTAGACATAATCCCTGAAAATAAATAAGGGCAAAAACAAAGCGAAGAGAAAGGTAGTTTCCTTAGAGACTAAGGCCGATTTTTAAAACGAGTTATTTTCTATGTGAGACTTTTTTTATGCGGTCCCTATTGACCGCATAAAAAATATTTTTTAATTGTGTTGCGAAAACTATTTTTTATAGCCACTCGTGAAGTTTCGTGCGATTTTATTATGCGTTTTTTATGCGGTCCCTATCCACCGCATAAAAACAGGTTTGACTGTACGAGATGGTGAACAAATTACAGTCAAACCTGTTTTTATGCGGGGATAGGGACCGCATTAAAAAAGACGCATTTAAAAAAATCGCACGAAACTTCACGAATGGCTGTAAAAAATATTTTTCGCAACACAATTAAAAAATATTTTTTTATGCGGTCAACAGGGACCGCACAAAAAAAGTCTCACATAGAAAATAACTCAAAACCGTACGAAATAGAATTTATTGACAACAGATGTCAGCACTTGACTGCATCGTCTGGTCTATCGTCTGTTTTACATATTTTTGTCTAGGTGGTGTTTTGTTGACTTAAAAAGTAAATTATTTCATTTTTTGCATATTCATGCAATAATATTACTATAATAAGTGCATTTATGCTATAATAAGTTTATTTAGCTATAATAAGTCAACGTGAGACATGACGAATCGCACGAAACTAGTCGCCAACTATACCGCACAAATAAAAATCGCACAAAAAAACCGCATAAATTAAAAATTCGCATTAAAAAAATCGCACAAATAAAAATCGCACATAAAAAGAGCGCATAAAAACAGGTTTGACTGTAATTATTAACACAAAAAAGCTAAATACGTTTTCAGGCATTGACAATCTATGATGAATAACATGGATGCAAAAATAGTCACCGTAAAACTTTCTTATGTCCATATTATACTCAGACCGAAAAATTTTACGGTTTGCTTCGCAGATTTATTCCGGTAGGGGTCGCATCTTTTATAGAGGTCCCATCAATTATATCTTAACAGTTTAACTTTTTTTCACGTTTTTCTTTTAAATATTATTTCTCGTTCTGTTTAGTAATTAAATAAACATATATGTTAACTTTGTAAGCCTTAGTTAATTATTTATTAACATTTGAATTTATATGTTGAATTTTGGGGAAATTTTTATAAGTATCTGAAAAATTCTAACTATTTAAAGAAACATGAAATAATTAGTGATGATAAAAGTTATTTTTATTATAGAAAAAATATGTCACGATATGATTTAAAAAATTATATTTATTACAAATGTATGGGATCGTTTTTACATTCAACATAAACACGCATAGGTGTGTGTTTCAGGTCGCATCGCGCGGGAATTATAAATCAGGCAATAAATGACTTAGCATTTAAATATTTTTTCGCATGTCTAGGGAAGGGCAACTGCCCCTCTCCCTCCCTCTGGCGACGCCCTTGACAGTTAATGCGAGAAAACTGCACTTATATAGTATCAAAGAGTAAAAAGTCACGTGACAGAGAAGGGAGAGGACCAAAATTTACCAAATATGGAAATATTAAATAACTAGTGTTCCTTATTTGGTAAATTTTTTGTAGGCTCCCTTCTCTGTCACATGAATTAATAATCACTGCCCTAATAATTTCAACTTTCATTTATTGACAGCAGATTTGTTAAATAGCATGTAAATGTATTACGTTTCAACTTCAGAGTAGTAAAGCTAGTTTATTTTTTCCAGCAAAAATGATAGACTTGCTAGTCCTTCATTGTGAAAAACAAGAAACTGCTAATTGCTTTATTACTTTGTTTTCAAAAACTCCCCTCTGTCAGCTGAGGGTCAACTGGCTAACAAATTGTTTACTTGCACTCAGGGTAATGTTGTGATGATGTCATCAAACTTTATAAAAAGATTACAAAAAACATATAGCAGTAATTCTAGCAGGCCCAAACACACCAATAAATTTACACTCTCAACATATAGACAGGACACAACATACAAAAAGCATAAATATCATGAAGCAATAGAATGTTCAAAGGCACTTCATTGCAGACATCTTTATGTCCTGGCCCAGGATTTTGTTGGCAAAACTGCATCAAACAGCTGCTTTGCTCGAGATGCCTCTTTTGGGAAAAAAATTTATGCTTACCATACAGGATTAGGTCAAAAATATTAGAAACTACAGAAAATATACTCAAAGATACAACACTCAAAAATAACACATGCAGAAAATGACACATCATGCCAGAAGCTATACAACACATCATTTCTGGATACAAGCTCTTAGCACAGACAGTTTATTTACATCAGGGGTAGCCAACTTTTTTTGGGAAGAGTGCCACTATCTGAAAGAAAGAAATTATACGTGCCACTTCCAACTTTTCCAATATACTAAAAAATATATAAAGGTGAAAAAATGTTAGGTATAGGCTGATTATGGGGTCTGGTGTGAAGCAGTGCCATTTTCCGGAGCTGTTGTATTCAGTAGCGTATGAGTAGGGTTTTTACGGAATTTGACAAAGTTCCTGGAGGTGATATTATTTTTTCAAATTTTAAAATTTTTCAATAAGTCTTCATGTGCCACTGCTAAAACTCCGCCGTGCCACACTGTGGCACTCGTGCCGCGGGTTGACCATCCCTGATTTACATAGACATAATCAAATAGCAAATATAATACACCAAGAGATTACAAACAAACACAAATTATTAGACATCCTCAAACTGTACTACAAATACATTTCACAGACAGTATTAAAAAACAACACGCACAAAATGAACTATGACAGAGTCATAATCACAGATAAAACAATTTACCACAACAGACAAGACATCACGCTGATTGACAAACACAATAAAATCACATACATTATAGACATATCCATTCCAAAAACTCACAATGTACGAAACACATGCACTGAAGAAGTCAGTAAGTACACAAAAATGGCCCAGGAAATAAAGCATCTGTGGCGGATTGGAGATAGGGTGCTTATTGTACGTCTTCTCTCCTGTAGAATTCATACCACGCACTACACAAACGCCCGGGCTCATTACAATTCAATATAAACACATACTACAGAAGGCCAATATACTGAAAACGTCATATTGCAAGGAAATTCCTCAATACAGAGACAAACCAATAAACTTTAATTTTTCTTTTGGTCACTATGCCTTGACTCTGGTTCGGCATAGTAAACAGTAGTCACTGGTGTTAATTGACTATAACCCAACATAATAATATTAAGTTCAGAGCCCAAACGGATACGACGTGTAATTTGAAATTTAGTACACAGTTAGGGTATGTCTGAGAATGTAGATAAAGATGGAATTTTCGAAATTTTCCCCAGAATAAATGAAGAAACGGATTACAGATTATCATAAAGTTGAATTTTAGTGTACTATTTTAGATGTAGTGTTTTACGAGAAATCGAACATATTTTCAGACTTATTGTATAAGTCCGGATAGGTTTCTAAAGAGGGTTATCCTAATTCTTGCACCAAGTACAAATGGGAAAAATCAGCTGTAATCGAATAATATTAATCTACACTATCGTTATTTTTGCTTGAGCAACACCAGTCTCATCTGCTAGTTTTAAAGTAAAAGCCATCATCTCTTTACATATATGTAAGTAAAATCCCTAAAACTCCTATTTTTATTTACTTGAAGTGAAATTTTGTTTTATTGCTCTCTATGTCACAATAGTCAGTAAAAACAACTTTATTTGAAAAATATTAGCAACTATTATTCAATTACTTCAAACTTCTGCTTTTCACAATTTTTATCTTTACTTTTTCATAAAAAGTATTCCATCATGCTTAAAAAAAAAACTTATAGTATATAAATAAAATATATATACACACAAGTGTCCAAAACTCTCCATACAGTGACAAATCTAGCTCATCAGTGGCTGAATAAATAAAACCATTGAACATTAATAGTTGGTCATTGGTTGGTGCCTAACCACTGGACTGTCCACCATGCGATGTTCTAAGTTTTGTTCATGTGTCTAACACCAAAACAAAAGCCGGTTTCCACGTATAAAGTTCTGCAAACTGTTATCCCTTTGGCAGATCACCGATGTGTTGTGTTTGCTTACTCTGTGTCTATTCACTCGCACAAATCTAAATATTGACACTTTAATTAATGTCTTTTGAACATATGACGTTTGAATGCATGTGAATTTGAAATACTAAGTATGTTTATATTCCAATACAATACATAAAACTTTAAATCACTTATATATATTAAAACCTTGTATGTTTCAATTACATTTTATGATGCTCTATAATTAATTATCATTTATTTTTTTATAGTGATTTTTGTTCATATTTAAAATTATAACAATATTATAGAATGGCACAAAATAATTTTCATAAAAAAACGATTTAATAATTCATTCAAAAACTTTTATTCAAAACATTTGATTTCATAAATACATTTTTAACATAAAAATATCACATATTTATTATTTAATTTAACATTTATAAGGAAACAATTAAAAATAAATAAACAAATATATAACAAATTTCTTTTTAAATACAATACAAAATAAATATATAAATGAATACAAAAATTTCTTTAAAATAGTAATAAACAATAAATCACATATATATAGCAATTTCTTTTAAATATAAACAAAATATAAATGAACAAATAAATATAAAAATTTCTTTAAAATAGCAATAAACAATAAATCACATATATATAGGCAATTTCTTTTAAATATAAACAAAATATAAATGAACAAATAAATATAAAAATTTCTTTAAAATAGCAATAAACAATAAATCACATATATATAGGCAATTTCTTTTAAATATAAACAAAATATAAATGAACAAATGAATATAAAAATTTCTTTAAAATAGCAATAAACAATAAATCACATATATATAGTCAATTTCTTTTAAATATAAACAAAATATAAATGAACAAATAAATATAAAAATTTCTTTAAAATAGCAATAAACAATAAATCACATATATATAGGCAATTTCTTTTAAATATAAACAAAATATAAATGAACAAATAAATATAAAAATTTTTTTAAAATAGCAATAAACAATAAATCACATATATATAGGCAATTTCTTTTAAATATAAACAAAATATAAATGAACAAATAAATATAAAAATTTTTTTAAAATAGCAATAAACAATAAATCACATATATATAGGCAATTTCTTTTAAATATAAACAAAATATAAATGAACAAATAAATATAAAAATTTTTTTAAAATAGCAATAAACAATAAATCACATATATATAGGCAATTTCTTTTAAATATAAACAAAATATAAATGAACAAATAAATATAAAAATTTCTTTAAAATAGCAATAAACAATAAATCACATATATATAGGCAATTTCTTTTAAATATAAACAAAATATAAATGAACAAATAAATATAAAAATTTCTTTAAAATAGCAATAAACAATAAATCACATATATATAGGCAATTTCTTTTAAATATAAACAAAATATAAATGAACAAATAAATATAAAAATTTCTTTAAAATAGCAATAAACAATAAATCACATATATATAGGCAATTTCTTTTAAATATAAACAAAATATAAATGAACAAATAAATATAAAAATTTCTTTAAAATAGCAATAAACAATAAATCACATATATATAGGCAATTTCTTTTAAATATAAACAAAATATAAATGAACAAATAAATATAAAAATTTCTTTAAAATAGCAATAAACAATAAATCACATATATATAGGCAATTTCTTTTAAATATAAACAAAATATAAATGAACAAATAAATATAAAAATTTTTTTAAAATAGCAATAAACAATAAATCACATATATATAGGCAATTTCTTTTAAATATAAACAAAATATAAATGAACAAATAAATATAAAAATTTCTTTAAAATAGCAATAAACAATAAATCACATATATATAGGCAATTTCTTTTAAATATAAACAAAATATAAATGAACAAATAAATATAAAAATTTCTTTAAAATAGCAATAAACAATAAATCACATATATATAGGCAATTTCTTTTAAATATAAACAAAATATAAATGAACAAATAAATATAAAAATTTTTTTAAAATAGCAATAAACAATAAATCACATATATATAGGCAATTTCTTTTAAATATAAACAAAATATAAATGAACAAATAAATATAAAAATTTTTTTAAAATAGCAATAAACAATAAATCACATATATATAGGCAATTTCTTTTAAATATAAACAAAATATAAATGAACAAATAAATATAAAAATTTTTTTAAAATAGCAATAAACAATAAATCACATATATATAGGCAATTTCTTTTAAATATAAACAAAATATAAATGAACAAATAAATATAAAAATTTTTTTAAAATAGCAATAAACAATAAATCACATATATATAGGCAATTTCTTTTAAATATAAACAAAATATAAATGAACAAATAAATATAAAAATTTTTTTAAAATAGCAATAAACAATAAATCACATATATATAGGCAATTTCTTTTAAATATAAACAAAATATAAATGAACAAATAAATATAAAAATTTTTTTAAAATAGCAATAAACAATAAATCACATATATATAGGCAATTTCTTTTAAATATAAACAAAATATAAATGAACAAATAAATATAAAAATTTTTTTAAAATAGCAATAAACAATAAATCACATATATATAGGCAATTTCTTTTAAATATAAACAAAATATAAATGAACAAATAAATATAAAAATTTTTTTAAAATAGCAATAAACAATAAATCACATATATATAGGCAATTTCTTTTAAATATAAACAAAATATAAATGAACAAATAAATATAAAAATTTTTTTAAAATAGCAATAAACAATAAATCACATATATATAGGCAATTTCTTTTAAATATAAACAAAATATAAATGAACAAATAAATATAAAAATTTTTTTAAAATAGCAATAAACAATAAATCACATATATATAGGCAATTTCTTTTAAATATAAACAAAATATAAATGAACAAATAAATATAAAAATTTTTTTAAAATAGCAATAAACAATAAATCACATATATATAGGCAATTTCTTTTAAATATAAACAAAATATAAATGAACAAATAAATATAAAAATTTTTTTAAAATAGCAATAAACAATAAATCACATATATATAGGCAATTTCTTTTAAATATAAACAAAATATAAATGAACAAATAAATATAAAAATTTTTTTAAAATAGCAATAAACAATAAATCACATATATATAGGCAATTTCTTTTAAATATAAACAAAATATAAATGAACAAATAAATATAAAAATTTTTTTAAAATAGCAATAAACAATAAATCACATATATATAGGCAATTTCTTTTAAATATAAACAAAATATAAATGAACAAATAAATATAAAAATTTCTTTAAAATAGCAATAAACAATAAATCACATATATATAGGCAATTTCTTTTAAATATAAACAAAATATAAATGAACAAATAAATATAAAAATTTTTTTAAAATAGCAATAAACAATAAATCACATATATATAGGCAATTTCTTTTAAATATAAACAAAATATAAATGAACAAATAAATATAAAAATTTCTTTAAAATAGCAATAAACAATAAATCACATATATATAGGCAATTTCTTTTAAATATAAACAAAATATAAATGAACAAATAAATATAAAAATTTTTTTAAAATAGCAATAAACAATAAATCACATATATATAGGCAATTTCTTTTAAATATAAACAAAATATAAATGAACAAATAAATATAAAAATTTCTTTAAAATAGCAATAAACAATAAATCACATATATATAGGCAATTTCTTTTAAATATAAACAAAATATAAATGAACAAATAAATATAAAAATTTTTTTAAAATAGCAATAAACAATAAATCACATATATATAGGCAATTTCTTTTAAATATAAACAAAATATAAATGAACAAATAAATATAAAAATTTTTTTAAAATAGCAATAAACAATAAATCACATATATATAGGCAATTTCTTTTAAATATAAACAAAATATAAATGAACAAATAAATATAAAAATTTTTTTAAAATAGCAATAAACAATAAATCACATATATATAGGCAATTTCTTTTAAATATAAACAAAATATAAATGAACAAATAAATATAAAAATTTCTTTAAAATAGCAATAAACAATAAATCACATATATATAGGCAATTTCTTTTAAATATAAACAAAATATAAATGAACAAATAAATATAAAAATTTTTTTAAAATAGCAATAAACAATAAATCACATATATATAGGCAATTTCTTTTAAATATAAACAAAATATAAATGAACAAATAAATATAAAAATTTCTTTAAAATAGCAATAAACAATAAATCACATATATATAGGCAATTTCTTTTAAATATAAACAAAATATAAATGAACAAATAAATATAAAAATTTTTTTAAAATAGCAATAAACAATAAATCACATATATATAGGCAATTTCTTTTAAATATAAACAAAATATAAATGAACAAATAAATATAAAAATTTCTTTAAAATAGCAATAAACAATAAATCACATATATATAGGCAATTTCTTTTAAATATAAACAAAATATAAATGAACAAATAAATATAAAAATTTTTTTAAAATAGCAATAAACAATAAATCACATATATATAGGCAATTTCTTTTAAATATAAACAAAATATAAATGAACAAATAAATATAAAAATTTTTTTAAAATAGCAATAAACAATAAATCACATATATATAGGCAATTTCTTTTAAATATAAACAAAATATAAATGAACAAATAAATATAAAAATTTCTTTAAAATAGCAATAAACAATAAATCACATATATATAGGCAATTTCTTTTAAATATAAACAAAATATAAATGAACAAATAAATATAAAAATTTTTTTAAAATAGCAATAAACAATAAATCACATATATATAGGCAATTTCTTTTAAATATAAACAAAATATAAATGAACAAATAAATATAAAAATTTTTTTAAAATAGCAATAAACAATAAATCACATATATATAGGCAATTTCTTTTAAATATAAACAAAATATAAATGAACAAATAAATATAAAAATTTTTTTAAAATAGCAATAAACAATAAATCACATATATATAGGCAATTTCTTTTAAATATAAACAAAATATAAATGAACAAATAAATATAAAAATTTTTTTAAAATAGCAATAAACAATAAATCACATATATATAGGCAATTTCTTTTAAATATAAACAAAATATAAATGAACAAATAAATATAAAAATTTTTTTAAAATAGCAATAAACAATAAATCACATATATATAGTCAATTTCTTTTAAATATAAACAAAATATAAATGAACAAATAAATATAAAAATTTCTTTAAAATAGCAATAAACAATAAATCACATATATATAGGCAATTTCTTTTAAATATAAACAAAATATAAATGAACAAATAAATATAAAAATTTCTTTAAAATAGCAATAAACAATAAATCACATATATATAGGCAATTTCTTTTAAATATAAACAAAATATAAATGAACAAATAAATATAAAAATTTTTTTAAAATAGCAATAAACAATAAATCACATATATATAGGCAATTTCTTTTAAATATAAACAAAATATAAATGAACAAATAAATATAAAAATTTTTTTAAAATAGCAATAAACAATAAATCACATATATATAGGCAATTTCTTTTAAATATAAACAAAATATAAATGAACAAATAAATATAAAAATTTTTTTAAAATAGCAATAAACAATAAATCACATATATATAGGCAATTTCTTTTAAATATAAACAAAATATAAATGAACAAATAAATATAAAAATTTTTTTAAAATAGCAATAAACAATAAATCACATATATATAGGCAATTTCTTTTAAATATAAACAAAATATAAATGAACAAATAAATATAAAAATTTTTTTAAAATAGCAATAAACAATAAATCACATATATATAGGCAATTTCTTTTAAATATAAACAAAATATAAATGAACAAATAAATATAAAAATTTCTTTAAAATAGCAATAAACAATAAATCACATATATATAGTCAATTTCTTTTAAATATAAACAAAATATAAATGAACAAATAAATATAAAAATTTTTTTAAAATAGCAATAAACAATAAATCACATATATATAGGCAATTTCTTTTAAATATAAACAAAATATAAATGAACAAATAAATATAAAAATTTTTTTAAAATAGCAATAAACAATAAATCACATATATATAGGCAATTTCTTTTAAATATAAACAAAATATAAATGAACAAATAAATATAAAAATTTCTTTAAAATAGCAATAAACAATAAATCACATATATATAGGCAATTTCTTTTAAATATAAACAAAATATAAATGAACAAATAAATATAAAAATTTTTTTAAAATAGCAATAAACAATAAATCACATATATATAGGCAATTTCTTTTAAATATAAACAAAATATAAATGAACAAATAAATATAAAAATTTTTTTAAAATAGCAATAAACAATAAATCACATATATATAGGCAATTTCTTTTAAATATAAACAAAATATAAATGAACAAATAAATATAAAAATTTCTTTAAAATAGCAATAAACAATAAATCACATATATATAGGCAATTTCTTTTAAATATAAACAAAATATAAATGAACAAATAAATATAAAAATTTTTTTAAAATAGCAATAAACAATAAATCACATATATATAGGCAATTTCTTTTAAATATAAACAAAATATAAATGAACAAATAAATATAAAAATTTCTTTAAAATAGCAATAAACAATAAATCACATATATATAGGCAATTTCTTTTAAATATAAACAAAATATAAATGAACAAATAAATATAAAAATTTCTTTAAAATAGCAATAAACAATAAATCACATATATATAGGCAATTTCTTTTAAATATAAACAAAATATAAATGAACAAATAAATATAAAAATTTCTTTAAAATAGCAATAAACAATAAATCACATATATATAGACAATTTCTTTTAAATATAAACAAAATATAAATGAACAAATAAATATAAAAATTTTTTTAAAATAGCAATAAACAATAAATCACATATATATAGGCAATTTCTTTTAAATATAAACAAAATATAAATGAACAAATAAATATAAAAATTTCTTTAAAATAGCAATAAACAATAAATCACATATATATAGACAATTTCTTTTAAATATAAACAAAATATAAATGAACAAATAAATATAAAAATTTTTTTAAAATAGCAATAAACAATAAATCACATATATATAGCAATTTCTTTTAAATATAAACAAAATATAAATGAACAAATAATATAAAAATTTCTTTAAAATAGCAATAAACAATAAATCACATATATATAGCAATTTCTTTTAAATATAAACAAAATATAAATAACAAATAAATATAAAAATTTCTTTAAAATACAATAAACAATAAATCACATATATATACAATTTTTTTAAATTTACAAAATTTAAATTTAAAAATCTGTTTTTTACAATTTTATTTATAAATTTTTTTTTTAATAATTAAATTATTAAGAATTTTTTTGAAAAATTAAATTTATAAAATCTTTTTTAAAATTTAAATTCTTAAAATATTTGAAATTTAAATTATAAAAATTTTTTTGAAATTTGACAATTTTAAAATTTTTTTTGAAATTTGAAACTTAAAATATTCTTGAAATTTGAAATTTTAAAATTTTTTTGAAATTTGAAATTAAAGAATTTTTTGAAATTTTAAATTTTATAATTTATTTTTGAAATTTGAAATTTTAAATTTTTTTGAAATTCCTAAATTTTATTTTTTTTTTTTTTTTGAAATTTTAAATTTTATTTTTTTTTTTTTGAAATTTGAAATTTGAAAATTTTTTTTGAAATTTGAAATTTTAAATTTAAAAATTTTTTTTTGAAATTTTATGTTTTATATTCGCTTTGTTCATAATGCTTATTACATGTACAGTTGCATTATTATTACTGTTAATATAACAGTGAATTGTAAATTAACTCATCGTTATATCAAAGCAAATATATTAAGCCAATCTATACTATAAAGGATTGTAAAACAATAAATACAACCATTATTCTATTAATTATTTCAGAAATATGTATTCTACCAATCAAAAAATGTACTTTTCCCTGCAACAAGGAAAAATTTCCTACTGCTAAATAAAGTTCATTATATTATTATTATATCTGCTTTGTTCTTTGATATGTTGATGTACTTCTTATTTTTCTTGAATATTTTCCAATAAAGATAAAAATAAATACGAACAAAGTAGAGGAAAATAAAATAGAATATAAATTCATACGAATGTAGTACATAGAAATACGAAATATATGATGACAAAGTAACTATGTACTGAGAGATATAAATCTCTGAAATTCTTCTGTTTTCTGTAAAATGTAATAAAAATAATAAAGATTTTTGTTTTAAAATATTTAATTATTTAATTAATTTTGAAATCAATAATTTTATATTTTTCTAAGATAAAAATGTACGCGATTGAAACCCAATTATATTACGGTAGAGCACTGGCGCTACTATGAAACCAACGAGGCTTGTACTTCAGGGTTTTTGTTCCCAGATAACCCTGATGAAATTACATCTTCGATATTCTGCAGCTTGGGTTATGGGGAGTCTTTCATTGCTGGTTTTGTAGAGGCCCTATTACAGTCAAAGTTGCAGGATATCAAAAATGTAGGGAGGCATTGACTCTGAGCAATTTAGCGATACTTTGACGTGTCATTTATAAAGAATCCAATTATAGTACTGTCAATACATATTCATATTGCATAAAGTTACTAAATAATCTTACTCAACATCATTTAGGCTATTGCTTTTGCAGTCTTGTAAAACTACAACATTAAAGGATATTGTCTTAGAGGTGAACACCGAAACACATACACAATTTAAATTACTTAACAAACTAATCAACTAAAATTGTGTTCCTTAAACATTGGTTTAGACTTATACTACCTACATCTGAATAAAACCACCAAACACTCGTAGTTGGTCGTGGATTCGGATCGAATGTATACACAAATTAATTGATATATACAAATTCAATGAATATTTGGGGTGGTACGTACAACATTATTTATAAGATAGAAGTATTTGTGTGTTCTGAGACCGTGTCATCATCTTTATTCGGAATATCCTATAGGCCAATACGCGTTTCTGGCATAAGACTCTCTTCTGTCGGCTTTACTTCCAGGATATCTTGTAGGTGGTCTTAAAATGTATACTTCTTTTTAAAATTACTTATTTTAACTGTAAATAACTAATTTTAAAACAGCATGTATATATATTAACACCACATACAGGATATCCCGGACGTAAAGCCGACAGAAGAGGGGCTTATGCCCGAAACGCGTATCGGCCTATAGGATATTCCGAATAAAGATGATGTCAGAAATGCCCACTGTGTATCTATACATCTAGTTATAACAATAAAACAGCTAGAAGTATGTAAACATAACTGCCGAGTTTCATAGCAATTTATCGAACGGCCTATGGGTGCATAGCAAACAAATATATTCATTTGTGTGTATATATAAGTTAAAGATACATACCAAAAGAAGAAACGAAAAAATTTTCTTAATTTAGAAAACCTTTTCTTTTTTGGTGCATGGTCCATTGATTGTTTCACATGCACATTTGATGTCATAGGCTCAATTTTCCTGTTGTATTAAAATGAAAAATGTAAGTGAATTGAAAACTATTAATAACATATATTTATCATTATTAATTATAGATTAAAACAGTAACATGAATTATATGTTGAACGTTTTGAATTCAACGTTTGAATGAAGAAAATAATAGATTTTTCTGCATAAGTGAAAATGTTCTGTATCAAACTCTATTACACAATGAATGTTAATGATATATAGCCTTTCAAACAGAGATATTCAGTAGATGAAAGAGTTAGGTTACGTTGACTTCATGTCTTGTCAATGAAAGAAGTTCACATGAATTGATACTAATTATTTCCTTAAAGGCTCTGTCGATTTCATTAACGTACCACCTTCATCTATGGTAACAGTGTTGAACGTAGTATAAAACGTTACTATCATACAATGCCGTTTAAAACATTTTAGAATTTGGACATTAATATAATATTCTGTCTACTGTAGGACTGAAATCTTGCACAGCTTGCCCTGGATTCTTTGGAATAGGGCAAAAGTAATACAAATACAGAATGTATTAATCCACTTAACTTGCAAGAACCATATGGAAATACCTCTCTTACAACTTAGCAGTTCTAAAGGATTCTATCTCAGATAAATCTAGTTTTACAATTTGCGAATTGGTGAAATTGCCTGTGATAAGGACAGTGGTATGTTTTTCTCGTGGAGCATAGAATAGTGGCGGTACAAATGATGAAAGTTCGATGCTAACTGATAAGGGTCCTACAATCAGAGATACAGATAATTTAATAATAGAGATTCGTGCGTCACACAGAACAAGAATTTTCAGATTATTTGTCTCTTCCAGTATCTGTTAACAAAAGGTTGTCTAAAAACTACAGATCATAAATTACTGAAGATAGATCAGAACTATCTACATTCAGACAAACTTTCGATAAATAGAAAAAGTCCTTAAAAATATGAAAATCTGTCAATTTTAATAAATATTAACTACTTAAATTCAGAAAATATAATATTGTATTAATTCAATCTTTAGATCTTCCTCTTCAATTTTTACAGAAACAAATTCTAAATTCAAAAAATAATTATATTTTTCCAAATCGAATTTATCATCAATGAAGAACTTGCTCATTGTCATTAAAGTATAAAAATAATAGCAAAATTTAATTATGATTAGATCTTTCATTTTATTATTTCTCTTTAACTACATAAAATAATCAAGATAATTAATGAAATCTTTTATTTAATGTTAGTGAATATATGAATATTAAATTACAATTTTAATAATAAATCATATTTTTATATTTTTCTATAATACATTAAAATTATTTTATTTCTATAATATAAAAACAATGTAGAATGTGAGATAAAAATATGTATTGAATAAATATGAAAATCTTACGTATTAAAACTATCTTTAGTAACTTCTTGCTCATCTTTATCACAGGATTGAGGTTTATTCTCGTATTTATCGCAACACAAGTAAACATCGTTTTCAAAAACTTGTTGCGAATTACAATCGTTGTCGTTGGAAAAATTTTCACTAAGATCAACAACAATGTCCGAATAATCCATTTCTTGATAACCTTCTATATCCCAACTGCAGAAACTATTACAATCATCATTATTTGTTTGTAATTTTATGCTAAGACCAGGAGGATCTATTTGTTCCTCGGACAGTAACTTTGAATTCCTAGAAAGAACAACAGAAATTGAGATAAAATGCTTATTAAATACGCATATAAGTGAGATTTTTTATATTTAATCTTACTTGTTGATAGCTTGCAGCTCAACTTTCTGAGCACGCGATACATTATGATTTTCATTGTCATCGCAACGAAAGTAAACATCTTTCTTATCAACCGGTAGCGAATTAATCTTGCTATAGCCGAAGTAATCCTCAGCAAGATCCAGAACAATTTCCTTATAATTTGTTTCTCGGTAACTATCCAAATCCCAACTCGAGAAATTTTCTGGATCATCGTAATATGTTTGGGATTTTATGCTGAGATCAAGAGGATCAAATTTCTCCTCACACAATAACTGTGGATTTCTAGAAGCAACAATAGAAAATGAGATAAAATACGTATTAAATACCTATATATGTAAGATTTTTATATCTAATCTTACTTCTTGACATAATCGTTGACAGATTGCAGCTCAACTTTCTGAGCACGCGATACATAATTATTTTCTAACTCATCGCAACGAGAGAAAACATTTTTGTTATCAACCGGTTGCGAATTAATCTTGCTATAGCCAAAATAATCCTCAGCAAGATCGAGAACAATTTCCATGTAATTCGTTTCTCGATAACTATCCAAATCCCAACTCGAGAAATTTTCTGGATCATCATAAATTGTTCGGAATTCCATGCTGAGATCTGGAGGATCAAATTTGACCTCAGATAACACCAAATCTGGCTCTCTACCCTCATGTACATTCACATATAAATCTTTTTCATTCTTCTCCATAACGATACCTTAAAAGAAAAAACAATTCGTGAATTATTTAGGTCTAAGCGTCAGGGATAATCAAGCGAATATTTTTCACAGATTTCTGCTCATTATTATTTACTTTAAATGTCGTAATAAAATATATTGTCTTGTAAATCAGTATAAAATATGGAAATATATCGTGAAATTAATTTTTTATTCTAGTTTTTTGCTGTTAATTAATTATAAAAACCTTATGATTACTTAACGACAAATTTCTAGATCGGTAATTTTATTTTTATAAAAACATTTGTACAGTATATTTTGTAGTCTGTCAAAATATTACTCACGTCTATCTTTAACACAATTTTCTTCAAAAAATTTACGCACAATCTTTCGAATACGTCTTTTCTGTTCGAAAATATTCTCTCAACAAAGAAAGTATAACAATGGAAAAATCTATTGTTGCCCGTATTCTTGCGTTTCCGCGTGACATTGAAGCTGTAAAAATACATGGAATTTTTAAAATATCCGATGAATATGTATTTATTTCTGTTTAAACGATCTTTATTACAAATGAGTCCTGTATATTAATTGCTGGGCATTATAGAAACGTAACATTAATAAACTGTGTATAAATATATTATTCATCTAGAAGTATACGTTTTATATTCATAAATAAGCTGCTCTTTTTTCTTACTTGTTTTGCATCAGTTTAAGAAATGTTCAATTTAAAATTCAAGTAGAATTTAGAACAAAAAGTTGAATCTGTAAAAAAAAAACTTTATAGCAACATTTAGCTAATTATTTAATTTAAATATAATGCTCAATATTATCGAAAAAGAAATTTTAAGAAATTTTTAACGTAAAGTCAGTGCTGTTATTTGAACGTCTGGCAACGTGATGACATGGCCGAAGAAAACACCGCCATATTGGAATTTTCAGACTTATTTTCACAAAATAAGTTTAGATTAATACAGAGAAATAAAAATGATAATAATAATGAGAGATTTTCATTCACTGCTACTATTGCTATGCAGCGCCGTAACTAGCCTTTTATGCATCCGGTACGAGCTTCGTAACTACGTCTCAAAACTATGACCCAAAACTTGGTCCCGGTCATTTCTGCGCCCCACCCAGGGTCTGCGCCCTGTGCCTGGGCACAGCTGACACCGCCCTAGTTACGGTACTGTTGCTACGATAAAGCCTAAAAGAACTTCTTTAAAAAAAATACTTTTAAATCTACGTCAAATAATCTAATATTTAATTACAACGTGTGTGATAAAACTATATTACATATTACACATGAATACTAACCGTCTTATTCGATTTTCATGATTATTCTATAAAATGGCATGGTTACTAGATAACAGTAGCGTACCGTGATATTTTATAATAGGGAAGTGGTGTTTTCATAAAAATTTTAAAAGGACAAAGAAAATTCAAAATAAACTGTTATAATTTTAAAACTTTCTGTAATAAAATAAAAATTTCAATTTAATAATACGTTAAAATAAAAACATATTAAATAAAATATATAAATGAATTTAACCAAAATAAAATTTAAAACAAAAAAAAAATATAATATTGCTATAAATTTGCAATTTATATATTATTAATATCTACCAATTAATTTTATATTATAATAAACCTAATGTATATGAAAGAATTTACGTAAATGTAAATACGTACGTAGATTGGCAGCATGTCGATTCGATAGTTCGAAAACAAAGAACAATTAAAAAATTAATTAAAATTAAAATAAAACTAGTTTACGATAAAAGTAATATACTAATACAGTAGAGCGTCAATAAGTGGAACGTCGGTAAGTGGAATGGGAAAGTGGAACGATTTTCAGTCGGACTGTGTCGTGCTGAATCGAATGTTTTTGATACTAAATTTACTTCTAAAGTATAATTTTCATGTTTTTTTTAATATTCTTTAATATATTTATTTTGTTTGTACAAAATGCAGAAATAATTTTTAACGATACGATAGCCTCGATGATTATTATAAAAATTTTCGTTAGGCTTAAAATCGACGAAAATTCAACACGAAGCGACACGCAACTGAGAAAAATTCAACAGGAAGCGATACGCAACGGAGAAAAATTTGAACATCGGACAGGTTAATGTATTTTTTCGTACAAAGTCGGAAATTGGAACAAATCACTAACTGGAAGGACCCCAGTCCCCAATTGGTTCCACTTATCGACGCTCTACTGTACTTACAAACAACAAAGAGTTAATAGTATACTATCAAATAGTACGTTAATTAGACATAAAATTAAATTACATTTAAAGAAATTGCAATTAATTTACAAATCATTAACAAAAACAAGAAAATACGATTTTTTTTTGAGAAAAAATACTAAATACAAGTGGATAAAAAATATACCAAATAAAACTACACATACTTGCATATTAGCATTATTTTTTTCATATTTCTATTATGAAAATTTGATTTTATATGAATTTTTAAAATAATATAAGTAAACTAGCGAATGGGGCTGGCGTTGCTCGGGCAAAATTAACGACAGTGAAGATTAAGATTATTACATTATAGTCAACCTTACCCGTTTTCACAGAATGCAAGAATTGGGATCCCCTGTTTCCAGACTAATTACAGAATTTTTAGATTGGTCTAAAAATATGTTCGATTTCCCGCAAAAACGAAAAAACTGCATCTGGGTCTTGCACGTCGCTTTCTCTTAACAATTCCCTTGTTACGTAACACTTCCATTGTTGACAATTCCATTGTTACGTAACACTTCCACTTGTTACTTAACACTTCCATTGTTATATAATATTTCCATTGTTACTTGACACTTCCATTGTTGATGAAAGTGTTAAGCCTTAATCCTGTCTCTCTCCCCCGTGGAGAGGTATATCGAAAAATCCCTTCTTTGTGTGCGTTCTCGTGACGTATCCCAACTGTGTACCAAATTTCAACTTTCAACTCCTTACCGTTTGGGCTCTGCACTGATTATTATTATTATTATTATTATCAACTTGTCTCGATTATATATATATATACAGGGTGGGCCAGCGAAAACGAAACGGCAGAGTGTTTGTGTTCGTCCAAGCAAAGCGCTCGGACAGGTCGATTTTACTCTCGAGGGGACATCTTTTGCAATAAAGTTTTTGCGATTCTGAATACAACAGACAACAAAAAATTTTAAAAACTCATTTATTTTGTATTAACTAAACAAGCATTTATTTCGAAAAAAAATGTTTGTTTAGTTAATATTCAGAATCGCAAAAACTTTATTGCAAAAGATGTCCCCTCGAGAGTAAAATCGACCTGTCCGAGCGCTTTGCTTGGACGAACACGAACACTCTGCCGTTTCGTTTTCGCTGGCCCACCCTGTATATATAGATTTAACTCCATGACCTTGTAATTGGCCTGACCGTACGAACTCCTGAAAGGTTCGGCTTTCTGTCACTGTAAAAGGGTTAAGGGTCGAGTTATAAACTCCGTAACCAGGGCCGGATTTACCAATCCAGGGGCCGTGGGCACAAATTCGGTGGGGCCCCTCTTTAAGAGCAGGCAAATTTGGTGATTTAGAAAATTTACACAAAATACTGTACTTTCAACTAGATTTCAACTAGGAAGTTGTAAATTTCATTTAAAAATAAGGTTATTGTAAACATACATATATTTTATTGTGTAAAACTAATTATTTTAATTCAATTGAAAAATACCCATGTAAAATTTTTTTCCGAAATTTTCCGATGTTTCGTAGGTTTTTTCCTGGGTTTGGTTTTCTTTGCCTGTGGCCCTCATGATTAGGCCACACTAGGCTGTCGCAGTAATAGAAAAAAAAATTATGTTTAGACATAGTTTTGTGGGGGCCCTGGGCACCGGCCCCAAATGTCCTTATGTAAACCCGGCCCTGTCCGTAACGTAACCGTATCCGTATTCGTAAATGTTTGCTATACTGGATATCTATAGAGATAGTTATAAACTACTGTAAGGGCTTTTTCGTATCCGTAAAGGAACAAACTTTTTTTACGGTTTACGAAGCAGTCCATTGTGAGCATGCGCAAAATCATCGGTTGTTATTGCCAGATCTAACACTATAATTATTTATTCATTTTATCATTTTTCTATTTTTTTATGACCAAATTAATTCTTATCTTAAAATTTTATATTATTCAGAAGTAGCATTGCCAGTCAAAAGTTACTTTTCAATCAATTTGTTACTTTTTGCTTGAACTCGGAACATACTAGCATCATCGACTACGATTACTATTTGTTCTGCCATTTTCGAACGTTAAAAACATCGATTTATTGTTCTGCCATCTGTTTTTTCTACGATGGAGAGTACTGGAGAATATTTAGGAGAAGATTTATTAATACAAGTTATTCAAGAATTTCTGTTTCTATATTGCAAAAGCCATATAGACTTTAAGGACATCCATAAAAAAAATAACGCATGGAAGACCGTGGCGGAAACTGTCCAATTGACAGGTATGTAGTCACCAAAATGTATATCGAGTAGATATGTACTGTACGTGCAAGTATTTGAAAATATAGCATCTTTTAGTTTCTGAAGCCCAGGCGAGGTGGAAGCTATTAAGTGAACGTTTTGGGAAAGAAGACAGAAAATATACTTCTTCTGGAAGCGGAAAAACATCACAGCCTGTATGGCCTTTATACCAATCCATGATGTTTTTAAAGAATATTGTAAAACATCGCAAGTAAGTATGCTGTAGTTGACTATATTTCGAAGCATTTATACAGTGTTTCTCAACTTTTAGATGTCTGAAAAAGTTATATAGGCCTCAATTTTTTAAACCTTTGTAGGTATTACCAACATTTCGGACATACTGTCCCATTTATAACATAATGAATCTAAAATTGTTTTAAATACACAAGGAAACAATTAATTAAATTAGAAGTAAACTATTAAAAGTGAATCATCATTTTAACAAAGTTTTAATCTTTTATTACTTTATGTCTGCCGCAGACCACTTGTTCCATCATTGTGGACTAGATGTGGTCCACAGACCACAGGTTGAGAAACACTGCTTTAAGATATTGCACAGTATTCTCAAATAGTTTTATTTGCTTTCAGGACTTGATGTAATTATGCACCACCAACCAATCTCGAAGCAGTGGCGTAGCATGAGTGTCAGCCGCCCGGGGCGGAGGAAAATTTCGCCGCCCCCTTATTTAGGTATTATTATTATTTATTGTGAAATTTTGCCTCCCCCTTAAAGTGCCGCCCGGGGCGGGCCGCCCCTGCTGCCCCACCACGCTACGCCACTATCTCGAAGCACTCCATGAGAGTACAACGGTACTCCATGAGGATGCAGACACATCCCCATGGAATGGGGATGTGTCTGCATCCCTCTTGATACATTAACCAGAGATGCATCAGAGAATGAACAGGAGGACTATTGTGATGGTGTTGTGACCTATTGTGATGGTGTTGTGACCTATTGTGATGGTCCATCAACTTCTACAGGTGACAATAGATCAAATACTAACAGAAAAAAAGAACAGAAACTGATAATGAATTAGAGAAAAGCATATGAATACTTTATCAGCTGTGCAACCCTTTCTTACGAACATTCAGAGTCGGACCAGTGACAGCATTTTTATAGAATCAATTCCAAAATAATTGTAAAAAACGATGGAGTCAGACTTTCTATTCTTCTTACTTTTTAATCTTAAAGTATACGAAAAAATTATATTTTTCTTCCAGTTTTGACTCATGGATATTGTATAACTAAGAAATTTTCTAAAACATTGTGTTAACAATGAATAAAAAAGATTACAGTTAAAAAGGTAAAAGGAATCAACTTGCAGAGAAAAAACTTTTTATTTACTTTAATAAACTTCCCAAATGCATTTCGCCTCTTATGAAAGCCTCTTCAGTAGGTTTGACCGTACACAGTTCATATTCATATTCTGTAATCTTTTTTATTCATTGTTGATGTTGTTGTGTTGTTAACAATGTTTTAGCAAATTTTTTAGTTATACAATATCCATAAGTCAGAACTGGAAGAAAAATATAATTTTTTCGTATACTTTAAGATTAAAAAGTAAGAAGTTTATAGAATCAGTTTCCGCGATCACGACTGAATTAATGAAAAAAATGAATTCAAATGAAAAAAAGTGTTTAAAGTAGCAATTTTGGAATTTTTAGCCAAATACGAATAAATTCGAACACTCCAAGAACTGTTGTTTTGTTTGATTTGGTAAACCACATTCATGAATATACAGACAGTATTTGAATATAAGTATTTACATCGTTAGTACCTAAATTCAAATATATATTTTTACAGATTCCTCTATGTATAATAAAACTATCTTTATTATACATACAGGAAAAGGAAAAAATCAGTAAAATTTCTTTAAGGCATAACAAGATTAAATTATTCTAAAAAAATCTTTAATATATAAAACTAATACAATTATAAAAAATATACATTTCAATCAAAATAAATATTACAATAATAACCATCTAAATATTGTAAAATTTTAATATGTTCATTAATTTGGTAGGGTTCCTCGATTGATAATCCCTAACTGCCAAGGTACATGCCCCTCATTCGTGAAAAACTCCTTTAGAGTATTCCGATTTCTGTACGCTCTCTGTGCAGAATTCCGCGATCCACATTGGAGAGGCTCCCAATTAGGAGATGGCTCATCCCGGAACTCACCTGAGATGAAATCGCCAGAGATATTTTGCTGGTCTACAAAATTTGGGGGGGCAGTATTCTGGTACCGAATTGTGTTTCATTATAAAGTTATGCAGGGTAACTGTGCATAACACTATTTTTGTTACAACATCAGGAGATGTTGTAATTGACTGATGGAAAATGCGCCATCGCGATGACAATATTCCAAATATGCTTTCTATAACTCTTATTTCTCGAGAGAGACTGTAATTAAATTAAAGATTGTTTCACCCTCTGGCAAATTCATCCCAGGATAAGATTTAATTTTAATGGAAATGCAGAATCTGCAACAAATGTAAATGGTAGAATTGTGTTTGTCACTGGTAATTTTCCCTCGTTTGACAACTTTAACTTGTCAATGTTATTACACAGGAGACTGCTTCCAAAAGCTGACAATGACGAAATAGTTGCATCAGAGTCACTGCCATAAGCTCCTACATCTACAAATGTAAATCTATAATCGCATGCATCGCATGCAGCCATGAGAACGATGCTAAAGAATTTTTTAAAATTATAAAATTCTGATCCAGACATTGGTGGTGCCTTAATCCTGATATGTTTCCCATCTATAGCCCCTAGGCAGAGAGGAAACTGCCATTTCTCTCCCAAAATTTTTTTTCTATCTCCAACCATTCTGGATATGACAATGATGCCACATATGTTGGCTGCAGTTCCTCCGATATTGCTGTAGAGATATGAAAATACACAAAACATTGCAGAAATGGAAAAGAACATGTACCAGTACCATACACACTAAGCTTCATATTTAAATTTCATAAATTAGTCAATTTTATATTTATATAATTAGAGAAATTGGGTGTACTATAGATTAATCCCTATGGAATTTCAGGACTTTGATTATATATTTGAACTCAGGGGACCGAGACGAGTTCAACGGTACCCTATTTTTGGACCGGAGACAAAAAATATAAAAAGTTATCACACTTTTTAAGTTACCATACTTTTTTAATGCTCTCATGCAGACGGTACCGTAGTTGCTAGTATTGCCATCTTGCGGTAAAGTCTGCAAACCGTGACGTCGGACTACGGTCATCTCCCGGAGCGTTAAACACGCGATACGAGAACGGAGAGAGCGACGCGACTTCCGATCTCGCCATTTCGGTTAATGTTACTTATGGCAGCGAACATGGCGGCCCGACTGACCTTTCGTACGGGCACCACCACACGCCGCCATGTGCTAAACTAGTGATCGATTCACGGTAGTTCTTGAACAAAGTAAAAAAAGGGGGAAACGTCTACTAAAGGCAATTTTAACGGCAAGCACGCGACTCCCGATCGCGATAGCGAGGCCGACTTAGCGGAGAGCAACGCGACTCCCTATCATCGCGCGATCGCCGGCAAAATGTATGATAACTTTTTTATTTTTCGTCTCCGGTCCAAAATTAGGGTACCGTTGAACTCGTCTCGGTCCCCTAAGTTCAAATATATAATCGAAGTCCTGAAATTCCATAGGGAGTAATCTATAGTATACCCGAGAAATTTAAGTTTTAATCTATCATTATTATTATATTGCTTACATTCATAAATTTCATTTTAAAAATGACAATTATTTACTTAATATTACACAAATTTTAACACAGACAATTTTTCTTTTAATATAAAAAAGATGGAACAGATGAAAGTACTGACCTCAAGTATGATTTTTCTCGCTGTACACTTTCCTATATTAGGCCAGGAACACACATGCGTAAAATTCAGCGTAAAATCTAGTATAAAAGAGAAAATTTTTCTGAAATTTTGGCTGAAACAAAACTGAAAATAGAGTAGAGCGTGTCTCTACTTTTTACGCTGTAAAATTTTTACGCCAAAATTCCTCCAATAAAGAGAAGTCTTTTCTGTGACGTCAAAGTAGACACGTGCTTTTTATTCTAACAATGGAGGCAACGAGGGTTAACCCTACAATTGTGACGGTCTCGAAAAAACAAAAAATAAATGAAATACAGAGGTTTATCGAATTTGTTCGACCACATCAGTGTCATGCATAAAGATACTGTATTTAAACAACGTTTATGGAGGGCTGTAAGTGCAAAACTTCAAACAACAGGTAGGTCTTGTAAAATCGATATATAGGCCTAGTATTTAGATCACACGTTCTTTACTTGAATTCGGAATATGTCTATTAATTTAAATTTTCTATATTATAGCAGAGGAAGTGGAGAAAAAAAATGGAAGGTACAAATGGATAGATAGCCTATATGAGAGGAAAAAGTTAATAAAATTAGCACTGTTGGTGGCAGTGGCGTTTCCTATTCGGCCAGAATTTTTACGTATGTGTGTTCTGGCATAAAAGCGTAAAACAGAAACTGAACAGAAAGCTGATTTCTGATTCAGTTTTCTGCCACACAATTTTACGCATGTGTGTTCTTGGCCATATAGTCCCAAGTCATACTTTGAATGCTGCTTCCTTGGACCTCCTTCTGTAAAAAATATATATTATAATGTTAAAGAGGATTGATTACACAGCTGCAGTTTTAATTATAATTTGTATTTTTGACTCACTTTAATGTCAACGCAAGTTTCATTTCCGGATTAATTGCTAGACCATGTGCCTTGTATAGTTTTCTCCGCAGATGTCTCAACAGCTGGTGGAAGAGATCAACGTTCATTCTGGTGTATTTAAAAAATTCGTCGGGATCGACGGCCTTCATCCGACGAAAAACGAGAATTGGCAAAGTGGCCTGTTTATATTAATAGGACGCACTTGCCATCGACGTTGTCGTCGACTTGTCCGCTTTTTATTAATGACAAAAGCGCCTACACTTATTGCCAACAATGCAATCACTGCACATTCTTGTTGAGCAGCCATGTAGTCTCTCTCAAAGTTTTGTTGGTTGCTTCCGGCACAACTTCCGACTGATAGCAACTTAGCGCATGTGCAGTTCGTCAATTCTCCGTATCCCTACCGTAAAAGTTTGACCGATCCAAACTTTTTTTACGGAATACGGTACGGCCATACGGATACGATACGGAGTTTATAACCATGCTATACAAATACGCTTACAGCTACGGATACGGTACGGATACGGTTACGTTACGGAGTTTATAACTCGACCCTAAAGAAATCTAGAAGATTTTGAACACATTTGACAATAGGTAGGCATGGATTTGATACATTTTTATGTTTAAGTTCATATTTAAACTTTAATATAAGGCAACAAATGAAAAAAATCAATAGTTAGCGTAGCTGTTTACATCAGATTTGATATCCGCTTAAGCGATGTTATTAAAACGAAAAAATATATATAAACTGTTTGTATTGTACAGTACAAAAAGAAGTACAATAATTAGTGTAAGGTAGAAAAATATAACCAAAATTTAATTTTCTATTAATTTTTCCGAAATTATTGCTCCTTAGAAAACCGTCCATCCACGAAGGACGTGTATGTTTAATTACAAAAAGTGCTTCACGTGTTCCGAATGCTTTTCGGAAGCCAAACTGTGTGGTATCTATGTCTATTTCACACTTTGTTCTAATTCTGGCAGGAAGGTTTTCAGCATATGATTCATGATACTAATTAGGCGGACAGCCGGATGGCCAAGACAGCCTACCGTTCTGGGGACCTGGGATCTAATCCGGACAGGTCGAAAAATCCTTAGGAATTTTTCGGGTCCGGATATATAGGGGCCCGTTCCTCACCACCCGGCTGCCCCATTGTAGACCTGGCCGAACTCACAATGGACTTGCTGAAAGAGAGCCTCTTAGTGCCCACAGGGCGAAGAGTTAAAAAAAAAAAAAAAAGATACTAATTAGGCAGTAGTCATTGACTTTTTAGGATGTTGTTTATTCGGAAGTGCTACAAAGGTTGACTTTAACCAGTCTTCTGTGACCTGTGTTATACATCTCGATGATCAGGTTTACCAGAATATCTACGTTGTTTTCATTGATAAGTTTTATTAAACCTTATTTTATAATCCAATCCTTTTTATTTAGAAATTTGCTGAATATCTTTTCACTTTCACCATGTTAAATCACGGGCTTACGGCGCCACATTTCCGAATGCTTCCTTTTTGTAGAACAAAGAAACTCGATGTACTTTTTCATTTGTATTTTATCTGGGCCAACGGCTTTACGATTGCTTGCTATTGCTATTGCGTGCAATACCAGTTGCGTGCCGTCATTGGAAGCGGTGGAAGCGCCGCTTCCACCTTCCAATAACCTTCTCTTGTAGTTTCTAAAATATAAATTTTCATATTTTAACGTACTTTCAATTAATTAAAATTAATATTTTATTATAACTGCATTATGTATGTTATTACAAATTTCTATACTCCATATGAAAAAAAACGATAAGATTGCTATTGTATATTCGAATATCAGTGGCAGAATGAAAGTGCTTACAAGACAGCTTTCACGGCGAGAATAACTGAATGGTGTAAAGCAGCCAGAGGGCATTGGCGCATGCGCTTTACAGAGCATCAACCTCAGCCGGTTTAGCTGGTGGAAACTACACACGTGTAACGCTTCCAACAATTCTATCCCTTAGCCACTGGGTAGGGAGCTCTCTGACTAAGTGAATTGTTTAAGATTTAAAAAGTAAAACATATTCAATGTTATTTTTATGTACATTTCTTTGCAAAGTTATATTTAATTATAATTTTCTTTTAATTATACTGTAATTATATTGACAGATTTTCAGACAAAATCTTTAGAATTTTTATCACTTTTAGATTTTCATAATATTAAAATTATTAACAACAATTTTTCCAAGCGTGTTTTAATTATTTAAATTAAGTAAATTTTATAAAAAAAATTTTAAATTTATCTAAATTACGTAGCGAATCGCAATATTTATATTCGTGTCCGGACTATATTGACAAGTAACTGTTAGACATAGAAAGTATTATAAATAATGTCGATTCGAACAAGGACGTACAAAAAGAATTATATAATTTAATATCATTAATTTTTACGGTACCATATACTAGTGGGTCTGTTGAGCGCAGTTTTTCGACCACGAAGTAAATTCATACATTGGCCAGGAACACTCGATCGAAGGAAAGATTGTGGTCGCTAGCGTTGCTTTCGATAGAAAAAGAGCTTTTAAATACGTTGACGGAGTCGACGACCGGCGACTTTTATGATAAAGTAATTAACGACTTGGCGGAAAAAATCGCCGAATACAGTTAGTTTATAAAAAACTAAAAACACAAAAATTAAATACAGAACAAGTTTTTCTATCATTGTTTGTATCATATCAATTTGTATGTATTATTTGTATTTTCGAACTAAAATACATAAATTGTTTATTTTTGTCAATTCCAGTATTTGTTTAAAACTTTTATGGAAATGTGAGGTTCCGGACAGGTCTGACCCGTCACGAAAGACGCGAAAAAACGGTTAATTTAGAGAAAAATTTATTAGTTTAAAAAAACATAGGTAAAAGTCGTTTGTAGTCGGACACCCATTGTTTATATCAAACTGCCAGGCAGAAACCATAAATCGCGGAAGGAAGTCGTCCTATGATCGGTGAAAGATCGAATTCGCCTTCGATTTTGACTTTTCTCGCGCTACAGGTAAGAGTCTCGTTACGTTTAGTAACCAGGGACCCACCACTCGGGAAGCGTGAGTGAGGGAGAATGACCAATCAAATGGACGAAAGAAAGAACGGACATTGATATAATCCCCGACAATCGAGGACACCTGGCACTCGGTTAACGTTCCGAATAACCAAAACGCCGTTTGTCAACGCGCAAAAAACAAGGAAAAAAAATTACAATTTCTCGCCTATTGTGCCAACCTCTAACCTGTGCCACTTCGGATTTAGACCGTGTCCCCGACGCCAACAGAAGAAGTTTCCCCGTGCTCTACAGACTTGTCAACGCCACTGTCCCGAGGCCACCTTCGATCGACCATCAAAGAACCACATCGACGCCCAGGCGTACCACATCGACGCCTAGTGGCGTAGCGTAGTGGGGGCGGCTGGGGCGGCACTTTAAGGGGGCGGCAAAATTTCACAATAAAAACAATACACCTGTACAATACACTATAATGATGATTGTTCTTTGCAGAAAAGTTCTTTAGAATTACTGTATATTTTAGTCTTTTGAATTGAGATACCTAAATAAGGGGGCGGCGAAATTTTCCTCCGCCCCGGGCGGCTGACACCCATGCTACGCCACTGCGCCCAGGATGTCCGAACGGCTGATTGTCCTAAAGCAAACTAAAGTACATAGTATATGTTTATTTTATGTTTCTTTTTTGTCGGTTTTTGTCAGGTACGTCTCTTTCGTCACCACTCACGTACGAATGGACCTTAGACCATTACTGACGCGCATTTAACTGATTGCCCCTGGAAGTCGGCTTGTTACAGAAACACAGCTTCTCTATCGTCAAATGTCACGGCACGCCACTGGACTGTAAAATTTTTTTTTTTTTTTTTTTTTTTTTTTTTTTTTTTTTTTTTAAGGAAAATCATCATTTCCCCTTACGGGGATCAGAATACCCCTCTGTTCCGCATTAGCACTGCAGAGGGCTTCCCGTCCTTTATTAGCATTAATCTTTATGCCATACAACAAATAAAACAAGTAAACAAAACAAAGGTATATACAATGTCTACATTGGTGCGTTTCCAGTTGAACAAACACCGAGAGGTGGCCTCACACCACCAGAGCCACATGGGAGGCCTATCCCAGTGACTTAGGTCCGTTTAAAAATGGCGTTAATAAGCCTTGAAAATTCCGGGTAAGTAGATTTAGTCCGAGTAACGTTGTAGAGGTCAAAGGTATGACTTGGCTTTTCATGATAAAAGACACATTCCAGCTCCTGCCGCAGAGCGGCGAATTTGTGGCAATTAAAGATAAGGTGTAGAACGGTTTGCTGATCTTCCCCGCAATCGCACTCGTCAGTAGGGCTCCTATTAATCCTATGAAGGTAGGAGTTACAGAAAGCGTGCCCAGAGAGCACTTGAGTAAGGGTGAAGCCTGTGGGCATCCACCATAGGTCTTCCAGCCTTTCCTTGATGTTCGGCAGGATGTTATGAGTATGCCTGCCTTTGGTGGACTCTGTCCACCTAAGCTGCCACCTATTCCTCATTCCCTCTGCTATTTGCCTTTTTATATAAGTGGCTGGTAACACTGTGTAGTCTGTGTTATTCTTGTTAATTGCTGCCTTAGCAAGCTCATCCGCCCTTTCGTTGCCTATCAGGCCAACGTGGGCTCTGACCCACCTGAATTTGATGGTTCCACGTCCTCCACAGCTTTTAATAATATTCTTGATTTCCATCGCAAGATGGTTGCTGTCTTTAAATTGCTTTAATGCATCTATAGCACTCCTGCTATCTGAACACATGGTTACATCCTCGTCACTCATCTTATCGCTATAATACTTGACTGCCATTTTAAGAGCCAACAGCTCGGCCTGAAATACACTGCATCTTCCGTCAAGCTTATATTGTCGGTTGGTCAGTTCTTTCCCATGTTTGAACACCACGAAGGCTGCCCCGACTCCTTCATCCGTCTTGGATCCATCTGTATACACTTCTATATTCTCGTGTCCGTTCTCTGTTGATTCCATTATAGTTATCCGATCTGGTGGGCTGGGAAGGTCGGTGAGAGCCGGCCTGAAACCATAGGTGCCGGCATCAAACCTGAGATCCCCAACACTGATGGCATCCCCTTTCCTGACCCGATAGCGTTGGGCCTTTTCATGTAGCACAAGGTCAATTGGTAAGATTCCACATATCACCAGGAGAGCCTCTGTAGAGACAGTCCGGAAGGCTTTGGCCATACGTAAAGCAGCATGCCTCTGGGCGGCCAATAAGGTCCGTCTGTTCCTTACCTTGTCTGCTGCTATATGCCATGCATTCGCAGCGTAAGTGATCTTGGGAATAAAGACAGCATTGTAAAGTTCTTTGATGGCTGCTGAGTCTAACCCCCAGTCAGCTTTGGCCACCCTGGCAAGGTGATTGAAGAGTAAGTCGCTTCTGGTCTTGACCATAGTGATGTGATCTGCCCAATTCAGGTTCTTGTCCAGAACCACCCCTAAGTATTTCATGGATTGAACTATTTTGATCGAGTCGTTATTCATTTTTATAGTCGGGACTCTCTTATAAAGGTCCGTTTCTCCCGGCCTATGAAACACTATGCCTTGCGTCTTCTTTGAGTTGAATTCAAGCTTGTAATTATGCCCGACTTCCGTAACTTTTTCAAGCAGGGTTGTTCCAACTATCTCTATCTCCCTTCTGGAATTGGCACCAAATAGAAGCACCGTATCGTCAGCATAGGCGTATTCTGTCACTCCTTTGTCAACCCTCAAGAACCCGTCATACAAGACGTTCCAGAAGAAGGGGCCTGAGTTCGACCCCTGTGGGCATCCTCTATTGACCTTCCGAGTAATCTGGACATTGCCGTGTGTGTAACTGACGTTCCGGTTATTGAAGTAATTCCTCACAAGATTGTAGAGGTTTTTCGGACAGCGCCATTGCCTTAGATGCAAGAAGATCTGCGCCCACCAGGCGTGGTCAAACGCCCCTCTAATGTCCAAGCTTAGGAGGCAACAATACTTGTATGCTTTGATAGTGTCTTTGACATCGGTAACGACTGAACAGATGACATCTTCAGTAGATTTGCCCGGTAGGAATCCGTATTGTTTCGGGCTAAACGCCTTTTCATGCAGGACTTGGTAAGTTAGCCTTTGGACGATAAGGTAGTCCAAAACCTTTCCCATCACGGGAAGGAGGCTGATTGGCCTGTAACTGCCCGCCTCGTCTCTCGCCTTTCCTTCTCCTTTAGGTATTATAGTCAGTTTTCCCTGTTTCCAGCGTTCTGGAAAAACGCCATGTTCAAGACATGCGTTGTAAAGCGTGACCAAGGTGTCTGGTATCATCGTCCAAATCTTCTGAACAATCTCACTAGTCAGGTTATCCACGCCAGGGGCCTTGCCCCTCTTTAAGTGACGCACTCCATCTTCCACTTCTGCAAAGGAGAACGGAGGCCCATCCTCTGCCTGATAACTCTCTTCGATGGTTTCCCTGACCTTCCTATGCTCTGGACGGTCAGAGTCAGGGTCATCGACCGGAAAAAACCGGTCCATGAGGGCATTGATAGTGCTCTCAGTATCCATCGTAAACTCGCCGTTGGCATTGAGGCTCCGAAGAATGTTTGTTGTTTTAAGCTTTCCTGTGCAACTTTTATATAAATAACTCCATGGCCTGTTGGAACTAGAAGTACAAAAGTCCTTCCAGGAGGCAAGCTTTGTGCTCAAGATAGCCGCCTTATATTTCTTCTCGTGTTCTCGATAAAGAGTATATTTCCTTTGCCGTTCATTCTGGTCCCTTGCCCTTTGATAACGCCGCCTGAGGCAATTGTTCTCAGACCTTAAAGCCGAAAGCTCAGGGGTCCACCAGGGGACGGCCCTGTCCCGTTTTTTCTTCCTTGGAATTGTCTCACAACAAATATCCTCGAGGACATTAATAAAAGTACTGATTTTATATTCTGCAACTGTACTGTCCTGAATCTCATCCAGCCTAAGGGCCTCAACCGTTTCCCTAAGCTTTGATTCAAGGGTGGCCCAGTCGGCCCTTTTAACATCGTATTTCAGGACACCTTCTTCAGTCTCTCCCGTAATTCCGATCTTGTAAAAGATATAAGAATGATCACTAAGACTAGCGTGTGCCGACACTCTCCAGTCCGTAACATGCCCAAGCGACCTGCCGTTACAGCAAGTGATATCCACCCAGCTTTGCCCTATGGCGGCATCAAACGTGGGGAGGGAACTGGGGTCATTAATAACGTACAGCCCTTTGGCGCTGACAAACTGTAAGAATTCGTCGGCCCGGTCATCGTTATCGGGGTCGCCCCACAGTTGGGAGTGGGCGTTAATGTCCCCACCTATTATGATCTTCTCTCCTCGAAACTGCCCAACGATATTGTCCAATGGGGCAAGAATCTCCTCAAGATCTACGGTTATTTGGCAGTAGATGCTGACCAGAACATACTGGTTGGAACCAGTGCCTATAGTGGCGCAGGCCACCCTACGAGTGCTAAGGTTCCCGTGATAGAAAACTGGGATCCTGGCGTTCCTAACCACTATGGCGGCTAGTGGAGAGGGCTCGTGCAAAAGCACGTATTGCTTCCGAACACAACCTATTGAACCCCTAATACAGTAGGGTTCCTGAATAATAGCAACATCCACTCGCTCCATCGTTTTACATAAAGCTGCCATGGCTCCTTTAGACTTTTGTAGATTAACTTGTAAAACAGTCATTTCATTTTCTTGATTAATGACGGGACTATTGTCCATAATCGATCTTTGTCATTATCATTTTTCTGATTCTCATTATTGATGGGCAGCTCTTGTCGCATGAATTATGGTTATAGTTACTTCCCTTTTCTTTCTTGCAGTTAACACACTCCTTAATGGTCTTTTTGTTTGGACACTCACGATATGTATGGTCTTGGCCGCACTGACTACATACCCGTTTTCCTTCCGGGCAATCCTTGGCGAAATGCCCGAGACGACAACATTTAAAACATTGTATTACAGACACGAAGTCGTCGACTCCACATCTGATCCACTGTATGTTCACTTTCTTGAATTTTTTAAGAATATTCCTGTAAACTGGGGTAACTTCTAGTACCCAGTTTGTTCTGGGCTTGTCTCTCCCTCCCAGAGGGAACTTTGCTATGACTTCTGCTTTATATTTCTTGACATCGTTATGAACTGCGGCTATTCCTTCATTTTGGTGGTAAATGCTTTCTATTACTTCTTCCTTGGTGTAATCCTTGGGGACGCCATATATTATCACCCGTGGCTTCCTCTTGGTGGGCTCTGATGTTTTAAGCCCAACCCCTTCTATTTCCTTCCTTAGTTTGACTTTCTCCTCTGCGCTACCCACTTCAATAGCCACTCCGCCTTTCTTCAACTTTCTCACGGCCTGAATACCTACCCCAAGACTTTTGGGGTCAATCTTCTTCTTCAGCTTCTTCTTCGTCTCTTCGGGGTCATCCCCCTCTGCTTCTGGTTCCACGAAAATGACTTCTTTAGTAGACACCGCTTTCTTACTCGTCACAACTTGTGAATAGAGCGGTCTGGTTGGCTGCATAATGCTTTCTATTTTATCGTTAAGTTCTTTAATCTGGACTTGCAGATCTTCTCTCTCTCCCTTCCGAAATAAATCTATGATATCTCCTACCACACCCATTATGTAGTCGTAATGTTCTCTCGTTCCCATGCAAGATCGCCCATTTTTAGTCAGGTACTTTCCTAACTCCCGCTGGAGTCTTTCAGCGGCTGCAAACCTGTTCCCATCGGGACCCAACTCCAACTCCCCTTCCTCCTTGCCAGCAGAGGAACTTTCCTCACTACAACTGTCTTCAGGGTTTGGCCTATTAGCCATAAAAGAGCCTTAAAAAGGCAAAAGAGATGCCTGCTTTTAGCTTCACTCTAACGAGCTACTGACAGGACGCACCTCGAGAAGGTAGCAGACTTTCCCAAAAGTCAGTCCGTGTGAACTACAGGTAAGCAAAAAGGCACGCAAGCAAACGCTCCAAAAAAAAAATCGCAAAATCACCTACGACACGTAAACGACTTCAAAAAGCTTGGGATCGCGTCCCTGGACTGTAAAATTGTCTTTTACTGTAAATCCGCCAAAGCGCGTTCGATTCTGAAATGAGTCATGTGATGTGTGTTATTTGTATTGAAAATGAAATTGGGCCAATCGGGTTATTCGTTTGTGACGTCAGAAAAAGTCGCCAGCTATATAGAGAGGTTTCATGTCGACATCACGAGTGACGTCATGAGCATGCGCAATTGTCCAGCGCCATCTTTGTGACTCTTTGTGACTTGTTTACGTTTTGTGTGTGTTCACGTGCGCTTTAACTGGAGTTCTTGTGTTGTTTTTTTTCGTCGCGAATATCACTGGTGATTTGTTGTGTAATTGGGTGTAATGCTAGTTCACTCAAGAACAAAGGAACATCATTTTTTAAAATTCCCGGCATTATTTGTCATCAAGGATCCCAAACTGAGGAGCTTTCACGACGAAGGCAAACTGCATGGCTCTCGAGAATTAACCGGAAAAATTTCGTTACGAATAAAGTGAATATCAATACAAGAGTTTGTCAGAAACATTTCATTTTAATATTTACGTTAATAAACACTAAGTTATATTTTAAAACCTAAAAGAGTTTACCGATTTGTTTATATTAATTTATTTAGGTATAGTGCATTTATAAACGAATAACTAATGTAATTTCAGGCTTTAGCTAGTGCAAACTTATAAACATTACAGGTTAAAACTAAAAGCAGGCTTATTATATGCTAGTTTCAACTAGAAAATAAAGGTACTGAACAATTTGAATTAAAAAATTTCCACAGCTGTTTTTAATCAAACTTTTACTTTCAGACAAAAATTCTTAGTTAAGAAATACGTAAAAACACGAGTTTAAACAAAGAAAACATATCTTTCCAAGCAATATTACTTAGCTGTTATTCATTACTTTTACATTTATATCAGGAGAAACCCAGCTACTTGTTAAATAGTTATGGGCCTCTAAAGATTTATAAGCTTTCATTTGTGACAGAGTGTAGAAATTTGTTGTCAAAACCAAATAGTTTATAATGTCACCAAATTCTACTTTCGGCCACAACTCATGATCTACGACGAAGTCTGATAAACTGGCTTCGTATGGATCGCCTTGAAATAACGAAATTTTCTCTTCGTACAGAGCTGCATCTCGTCCTGTTAGACCGCTAGAATAGCCCACAAGAAAAGAATCTTTTTTAACTTAATCAATGATAATAGAACTGCAGTATTTTTGTACGTTTAAACTAAAAAAAAGACGTCGAATAACAGACCACGTGCAAGCTAAGCGAGCGAAAACTACCACAAAAATGGCGAATGGGCGGAGCAAACGTGTGTTTTATCACGTGACATGCGACCTTGAAACCTCTCTATTCGGAAAGCTTCCGGAAATAAAATCTTAAGGCCGTCAACAACCATTGTTCGGCAGTTAATGACGACCCTTTTCCATTTCGATATTTAATTTCATCGCCAATATGGTTTAAAATACGAACAAATTCATATTTAGAAAATTTATACCGAATTCGAAATTCGTCTTCAGAATAGATTTTTAACGAATTATTTCGACATCGTATTACTGTCACCCTTCATAAATGTAGAAATAAATAATTTTAAATATTTTATTATTACTATTATATATATTTTTTTATTTCTATAAAAATATTTCGGTAATTATTAAAATTATCTCGTTTGTTTAAAACAACGTTCTGTAACTACAATGACCTCGAAATGCCTCGGCCTCTAACGTTTTATAACCGACACGATACTCGAATTGTAAATAAATGCATCTAATTTAAATTAATTGTAGTTTTAAGTCCTCTCCCATTTGAATATCGAAATTTGAACATTTAAAACAAATTTAAAGTATTTAATTTTGTTATTTTTGCTCCAAGCAATTAATTAATGAATAATTTAGTCGATTCGTACCGTTTATAACATTTATCAAAAGAACGATATTCATTTTTTATCTAAACTTTTCCACCAACAAAGCTACAAAAAGCCCTCTAAACCTGCTGTCGAGTGAGTCTAGAAAGTAGGTCAAATAACGTGTTTCTAATCGCTGTCTACATTGTGGCAAGCTCGAAACACTGTCTCTGCAATGAAATTTTCCTGTACCGCGGTCTACCCGATCTGTAAACCGCCGTCGGCCTCTAAACGTCGTCTCTGCAATCGGCTACCAATGTCGATTGTACGAAGACCGCTTGGCCACTAATGGGCCCGTTCCAAGAGGCATCCTAGCTTAAGAGATTATCTTCTTTCATGCCACTTTATTTTATCATTCTAATCAATTAACAGTAACATGTTACTATCTATAATTATTCACGTTACAATGTGTTCTACGTATTTGTAATCTATAATTTTGTCTCAAGAATGAATACTAAAATTTGAAGAATATTTTTTGACTAATATTTCGCACCTAATAAATAAGTTGAGTTCTTTGTAATTCTATCATTAACTCCGAGTTTAAAGTTTATGAAATATCTGTAGAAGAAAATCATCTTTCAGATCTTTCAGATTCGCAAGGATCGATAATTGGAAGCTACATAGGACCATTCACTTCTTTTTTTACACTAATACATCTATGGGACAGATTAAAAACGTGTCGTTTAAGCCCTGAAAAATGTATAGATCGAATATAAATTTACTACAAGTGTACGGCCTCTCTTATGTTTTACGAGTTTCTCACAAGATTCTCGGCTAAACACTCCATTCAGGCATACTGTCATTTCCGTATTCTTGTGAAAAATGTGGAAGAGATTTTATTTCACCTAAACATAAATACGATCATTATAGTCGTTGTGACTATAATGATCGTGTGACTTGTGCTACAAAAAGGAAATGAGCTGTGATTCTAATTAATGTGTGTTTCTAACGTAGATCCATGTATGGAGAAAATTTTAAATGAAAAACAAATGCAATCATCACATTAATTTCTTTTTTTTACATGTGTACTTATTGTAAGTAAAATGTTTATAAATTTATAATAAATAATTTTTTCTCATAAAATTATTTCACTATTGTTTTGCGACTTCCAGGTTGAGAAACGCTGCTGTATAGAAATTGGGTTAACTTTGATGACCACCTGTTTGACCTCAGGTCAAATATTTAAAAACAAAAGTCTCCCGAATTGTGAAATGACCCGTGGTTACTAAAGGGACAAATTCGTTCGCAGAAAGAGAATTAGGACTTAGATCTATTAATACAATTCTCATTTAATCACAAATAAATTAGATTGTTGTATGTTTCAAAATTTTACCTAGAATCGTACTATAATTGTTTCTTAAATTAATTTAGGGATAACAGCATAAATTTCGTCCATGTAGGCCTATATATTGTGATATTTTATATATAAAATTTGTGGGTTTCGCAGTTTTTTTCATTGTCAGGATTAAGGTTGTATTGTTTTTTAATATAAATTGTGATTTTCTTTATAAATAAAGTAATTTTTATATCGATTTTATATCGATATTTTAGTGTTTTGAAAAGTTTTTTTTTAGTTATAGTAATGACACTCTACAGAACGTAGATCACTCTCATACCGTACATCCAATTGCGTGGGAAAAAGCTGGCGCCATAGTTAGTTATGAAAGTATCTATAACTAGTTATTCTGTGATAGATTTAAAACGTGTTCGATTTAAAGATCTAATTACTAAATTAATTGAATTTCGAGATGTTTTAAAATATTTATTGTAACATTTGATTATTTCAAATTATAAATATCGCTGGGATAAAGAAAATAAAATTGTCTTTTTTATCACTCTCGTGAGTTAGAAGTGTAGGTCACATGATAATCAGAAGCAGCGTCGTCTTGCAGTAAGCGGTAAAACTCGTAATCTGTTGTGGTCTAAACTCATTTGCAAACGCATTTTATTTGAAAAAAAGAATATTTACTAAAAAATATTATATGTAAAATAAAGCATTTACATAAATTATACAAGCTTCTGTAAGACTATTTCGCATACGAACATTTTTTTCACTTATTATATAATTTGTTAACGTGGACATTAATTATTAATAGGACAATTATGCTGGTGTTAAGATTTTACGCAAAAATTAAGGAAAAAGTTCTTAAAAAAACAGACTTCAATTCTTGCGTAAAATCTTAAAACCAGCATAATTGTCCTATTAATAATTAATGGCCACGTGGACAAAATATATAATAAGAAACTAAAGGACAGTAAGGCAATAATAATTACAGTCAAACCTGTTTTTGTGCGGTCTTTTTCTGTGCGATTTGTTTTGTGCGATTTTTTTTGTGCGGTATATGAAAATTTCAATCAAATTGGAACACAATTGACTCCTGTAAAATTTTTTAAAAACTCTATTGGTTGTTTTCTATGACATCAGCAGGTTTTTTCATTTTTTATTCAGTAAAATTTTTTTCTCATACGTTTATTTCGGTCCCCTCTTATTTTAATAGCATAAAAACCATAAATATTATGTTATATTTGAACAGATGCGGTAAGTTAGCTTTCCTCCAGCTTTAGACTGCAGGTGTGAAATTTCACGCCTTGTTAAATGAAATAACACTTCCTGCAGCTATATTTATCAAATAAAATCATTATTTAACGATTATTTTTAACTTTTTAATGTTAGATTCGTATTTAAGTGGAAATAATTAATTAATATAAAAATTAAAATTCTTAGAGAATTTTTTCCCCATTAGGTGTTGCAGAAAAAGGCCCAAGGAGTTAAAAAAGCAATTCCTAGTTATTTCGTACGGTTTCGAGTTATTTTCTACGTGAGACTTTTTTATGCGGTTCCTATTCACTGCATAAAAAAATATTTTTTTAATTGTGTTGCGAAAACTATTTTTTATAGCCACTAGTGAAGTTTCGCGCGAATTTTTTTTATGCATTTTCTTTTATGCGGTCCCTATCCCCCGCATAAAAACAGGTTTGACTGTAATTGTTTTCTTCATTGCTTATAATAAATTGATTCTGGCTGCATTTTTCGGTCATTATTCATTATCAAAAATACCACTTTCACGAAGTATGTTTAAACATTTAAAAAAGCCGTTCATTGAATAATTCACAAATAATTCACATTAGAACTGGTGTGTCACGTAACATATATGTTGCCAGAAAAGTTGCAAGGAAGTTGACATAGCTTCCCTTTCCGCTTTCACTTCAGACTCATTTACATGGAAATAAACGTAAATTGTGGAAGGTACAAAATAAATTTCATTTATTTCCTGCAAATTTTAAACCAATTTAGGTAACAGTTGATCAAATAAATATTCGTGAATATATAAAACTTATTATTAATTTTTGCAAATATTGGCTTTATTTGTATAAGGCATTTAACTCCTATACGTGTCATTACAGTTTTTCTATGTGTAATATAAAATCTCTATTAGACGTGTATCACTTTAAATCGGAATATATAAAGCATATCAATATTATACATATACATTTTTCACTCGAGTGTATTCTCATGCAGATACTATAAAAGTATAATATTTTGCGACGGTAATCACGGAAGTAAAAGTGCCTGGAATCGCCTTTTTCTGTTATGATATTTGGTTGTTCGAGTTTTCTGTGACAAATCGGCAGGGCAGAATCCGTAATTCAAATCGGGTTGTCCACATCTCCATTTATGACAGGCTATATGTAAGCCATCTTGTAGTGAAATTTTAAACTAAGGGCCTTCCCAAATTATTTATTTACCTGTTAATACATTGTAGTGTAAATTTTATATGTTCGCCTTTAAAAAAAAACTAAAATATTTATACACTTATTTTTATAGCTTCTCTTTTTATTAAACGAAAAAATATGCTATATATAAAGTAACTATTTATGAAAAAAGAAGAAATGTTACTTCTAATTTGGTTAAAAATATATTAACGTTTAGAATTATGTATTTTCACATATTTTGAATTATGTTGAATTATTTAAATTTTTTAATTAAAAAAAAAATTGAGAACAATTGACATATCACGTTTACATTTCTGCCATTTGGAGATCACAATAGTAACTCTCTTTTACATACACAAAAAACATATTTTATGTATTATAAAAAAAAATAACTTATTAATATATTACAAAATAATAACTAGAATGTATTAGCTGTATTTTTTATTTGGATAACTTATTATTATTATAAAATTCATCATTTATTATTCTAATATATTTAAATTTAATTTATCGTTAATATCTAAACAATAAAAACTGAATTTATTTACTAAATCATGCTTTTAAATAATAGAAAATATTTAATATTTTAAATTATCTTGATTTCTTAGATAGCGTCTACATCATACGTAATACGTCATGGGTAGGTCACAGGAAATAGAATGGCGTCACCTTACCTGCCGCAGGTGTTCCTGCGGTCACATGACCTGTCACGTGACCGCAAACACACGTGTTTTTGTTTACAATATTTTTGACTATTATATTTTGTAAATTAATTAACAAAATCGAATAAAATTTCAAAGATTACAAAGGGCAATGAATAACAAATATATAACAGCATAAATTAGCACAAAAACTAACAAAATATAGGAAAAAAATTGACATTAATTAGATCAAATGAATTTGATTATAAAATTTAAAAAAAAATTACATTCTAATCTGAAAAAACGAATTGTTTAGTCTTAGAAACATTTTTTCAAGTATAATATAAAAATTACACTAATTTAAATGACTCCTAACAAAATAATAAGCTTTTTATTGATAAGAAAAAAAAATAGTTTTCGTACTTTTATATTGGTGTCAAAATGACTCTACGTAACCTCCAGCTGCAATTGCTAATAATCCTTACCTTTATAAACATGTTATAATCATTAGTTTAAAACAGGACAATATTTTTCAATTATTATAATATAAAATAACAGAAATGACTTCTATACATTACATTTACGATTAAAAATAATAATAATAATAATAAAAATCAGAAATTACGAAAAGTATAACACAAACATGTAATTAACTAAATAAACACGTGATATCACAAAACAAACGAAAAGAATTAAAGAAACAGACAGAAAATGAAACACTTGCTTCAATACTAAACATGACCCACTTCTATCTAAGCAGTATGTTCATTTAAAAAATCGAAAATGACGAATTTATTTAAAAATAAAATCCAAATCAAAAATAACTATGTAAAATAAGTACGGAAGTGTACGATCGCGAAAACTGCTTATGTCTATGATGTATAGTTTCAACAAAAATTCAATTTAAGCTCACTGGCTTATTCTTACGCCGGGGATATTTTAAAACAGTAGTTCTTAACCGGTGGTCCGTGAACCACTGGTGGTCCCTGAAAGCACCCGAAGTGGTCCGTGAAGTCATCCTAAAATTATTAAACAAATGACGACGAGTTCTGTCAGTTTAAATTTCAAATACATTTTGCTTATTTAGTGGATTTTTTTGCACAACTAAATAAATTGAACCTTTAACTGCAAGGTTCAAAAAATATGAAATTGGAAGGCACTAGCAATATACAGTCAAACCTGTTTTTATGCGCTCTTTTTATGTGCGATTTTTATTTGTGCGATTTTTTTAATGCGAATTTTTAATTTGTGCGGTATAGTTGGCGACTAGTCTCGTGCGATTCGTCATGTCTCACGTTGACTTATTATAGCTAAATAAACTTATTATAGCATAAATGCACTTATTATAGTAATATTATTGCATGAATATGCGAAAAATGAAATAATTTACTTTTTAAGTCAACAAAACACCACCTGGACAAAAATATGTAAAACAGACGATAGACCAGACGATGCAGTCAAGTGCTGACATCTGTTGTCAATAAATTCTATTTCGTACGGTTTTGAGTTATTTTCTATGTGAGACTTTTTTTATGCGGTCCCTGTTGACCGCATAAAAAAATTATTTTTTTAATTGTGTCGCGAAAACTATTATTTACAGCCATTCGTGAAGTTTCGTGAGATTTTTTTAATGCGTTTTTTTTAATGCGGTCCCTATCCCCCGCATAAAAACAGGTTTGACTGTATTTGCATTTGAAGATAAAATCAGTGCGTTTATCGTTAAAATCGACCTATTGATCAGCAAAGTTGAAAGAGAGAATTTTTTTGCGTTTGATACATTGAACTCTATCATTGACAGACAGTGTGCTGAGATGCCCACCAGTGGCCGAGCGGTTCTGTTGCTAAACGCTGGGAGTTTGGTCGCGGGTTCCCGCCGCATTCGGACAGGGTGGCGACGTGGAGTTTTCCGGGTTTTCTCCACGTTTGTAACACCTGAATAGGGGACAGTTTCCTTTAAAAGACCTCCCGGAAGGCATTATTTCCACGCATAACATCGCGTCCCAGAGACGGCAACGGGAAACCTTTCTGGGTTTAACTTTCCCTAGTAAATACCTTGGCGCGTTATTAACCTTACTAACCTGCGCCAGGTGTCGCCGTAGTCCGGTAACGGATATAGAAGGCACAGAGAAGAAGTGTGCTGAGATTAAAGGACAAATACAAAAGAACATTACATTCCATTTGCAAAACTTGAAAAATGAATTCAATCGCTATTTTCCTGACTGCAAGGACAAAGGTATTCGGAAACTGATCCGCAATCCTTTCATAGTCGATATTTCTGAGGTGCCGGATGAAACACAAGAAGAGTTAATTGAAATGCAACACGATAGTAACTGCAAGGATACTTTTGAGACAGGAATTAATCTTGAAGATTTTTGGAGCTAAAAAGCTATTGCTTCCTCTAAAATTCGAGAAATCGCTTTACGGTACCTAACTTTATTTTCAACCACATATTTATGCGAGCAAGGATTCTCAGTGCTTTTGATAATTAAAAATAAACATCGAAATCAGTTGGATGCCAGTGCCGACATGCGTTTGGCTTTGAATAGCACTGAACAAAGAATCCAGCAGTTGGTAAACACTATGCAGTTACAAAAATTGCACTAAAATAATATAATTAATTATAAGAGTGTGCTGTAAACAAATCATACAAGAAGATTGGTCTTTGCTGGAAATAATAACCTAAAATTGACCTATTTTTAATCTTCCTAGAAGTGTTTACTACAGTTAAACAGTACACGAAAGAAATTCGATTCTTATTAACATCTTTTATTAATAGGGATTTTAAAAGTTATTCTACGTATTTTATTTGTTTAAAATTTTAATTTAAATAAAATAATTAACATTCATATATGGAATAAACTAATCAGAAACGTATTGTCTTGTGACGGGAGGAGGTAATGCGTGTTTGACCTATTATTGAAATTTTGACCACATGCTGTAATTGCTACTGCATATGGTCAGATAATTTGAAAAGTAACACGTTGATTTTTGCGCGGAAAGCATTTAAAAATAGTTCGCGTTTTAGTCACGTGTCCAGAAGGGACAAACGTGGCGGGTATTTCGACACCAGCTGTCCAATTCTATGTAAAATTTTAAAATATAACATTCGTAAAAAGTGATATGTTTGTAATAAAAGATATAAAAAACAGATCGATTATAGATGCAAAATATTGTTTAAAAATCGCTTCGATTTGTTTTATATCACAAATTTTGTTTAGTTTAATGCCTGGGCAAATCCCTGGGTTCTGCTGTGAGTTTTCCACTTTCGAATCTGATTTAAAAAGAAAATTCCCATGTTAGATTTGCTGGGTAAATCCCTGTCGTACGCATAAATAGTCTTTTGGAAAATATAATTAAATAATAAACAGAAATGTTTTGTCCTTCGATTCCGACGTTCACCCGAGTTCAAGAATTACCCAGACGATTAATTTTTAGATATTTTATTTAAATGCATTTTGGATCGGAATTCTCTTCAGTATGTAAACAATAAATTTGTTTTGTAACAAACAGTTAAGACTTTTTAACAAAGATGTAAAGCACTAGATCTTTTCTAGAAAGTTACACTAGCCTTTCCTGAGTTCGAATTAACGAGGATCTACTGTGATAAATTTAATACCGTTACTAAATAATACAAGACATTTCCAAACAGAAAAAGTTTCTATGTAATATTAGTCGCACATCTTACATTCTGTAACTTATACATTAGAGTTGTATAACTTTACATCTTAAAATTATAGAGATTCCTTATATAAAATATAGGGGAAAGTCGCGTAAGTCGTACCGTTGCCTAAATCGTACCTCTTAAATTTTAAATTTAATACCGCGGAAACAGCAGTTCTAGCGGCAATAAGATGTAAACTTCAGTCAACTATATTGGTTAACGTAGTATCTGTCACCAACGGCGTAGTAACAAATTTTCACAACAAATAAGTTTATTGTTGTTCTCTTATAATTTTCTATATATATTTGGTAGCTTTGTAGCAAGTAAATTGTTGATAAATTCATGTTTCGTTTTAAGTGTTCATTCTATGGAATCTAAATAGTTGTTCACTCGAAACAAATCTTAATAGCTTTATTCAGTGTTTTCTTATGTTTATTTGAAATGTAACTCGTGCTGTGTCGTAAGTCGTACCCACATAAGATTCCCAAATCGTTCCGGTACGATTTAAGAAATTATTCTCTCTGTTATTCAATTGGCAGAAAAATATAAATTATCACATTGTTTTCATATAGGAAAAAGAAACGTAAGACACGAGTGTATGATCTATGTGCGGGGGTTGAAAAGTATTCATATTAAATTTTTAATTTTTTAATAATTATTTGTTAATAAAGTAATATTTTTATTTTATTTGTTTTTGTACAAATTATTTGCTGTTCATCGCTGTCTGTAATGTTCTAAATTTTATTTAATTTTGTTGATTTATCTACAAAATAGGAAAGAAAATAACAATGTGAACAAATCTCATTTAAGTGTTTTAAGTTTAAACATACATATATCCAAGTAATATTATTATATAGAAAATTAATTAGATGTTTTATAATACCATTATTTTTTGGTCTAAAATATAACATTTAATAAATTTTTTAAACCTTGATGATATTTTAAATTAAATTAAACAATTTGTGATATAAAACAATTCGAACGTCACACGATTTTTAAGCGAGATATTGCAGTTTAAAAAAACCTAAAATTACCATAACACAAACAAAATATTCTGGCAGATACACAGAATCAATATGGTAGGCCAGGCACGTCAAACACGCGGCCCGCGGGCCTCATCGGGCCCGCTAATACATAGGTTGCGGCCCGCCGAGACTTTTTAAAAATTTTTAAATATCAAGCTTTCACGCTTGAAGTTTGAACTTTTTGTTGACGCTGGCGTCGCGTGTGATTGCGTGATCGCTTGGGACGCTGCGCGCTTGCGCGAGGCGTCAAATGAAAAGAGGCGGCCGAAGCCGAACAGAGATAAAACCACAAGACGATTAGAAACGTGATAGAACGCAGAGCGATCTAATCCGACACACAACACATGTTTGTGTTGCCATCAGCCATACTGATATTTGTATATTTGTACATATTTTAATATATTATGTTAGGCTTAGGAATCTTTCTTTGTTCTTTGTTCTAAAGCCGGATGCACACTTGCAGCGCGGCAAGGAAAAGCGGCAGAATGACGTCATTTTTTCTCGCGGCAGAAGTCATTTTGTGCCGCTTTTCTCGTGCCGCAAAAGTTGGTCGAATTTTATCTTTTGCCGCGAACGCCGCCAAGACGCGTTTCTGTCAGCCAATAACAGTTTATCTGGTAGTCACGTGAGAAAATACAATCACGTGGTGTTTTAATGGCGGAAAGTTCCACATGGTTAACCGAGATAACTAACATCAGAATAAAGAGGAAAGGATAATAAATTTAACACAAATTCTAAACAAATAATCATATATAATTCAATTCAAAGAACAAAACAACCGAATCTTACTCAAAATACTGTAGTATTCTTTGTCGAGAGACCTTAATCGAGGAATAAGTGTATTTTGTACACCAGTACCTTCTCGATCCAAGAAAACATCTTCCAATATAATCCAATATCTTCGTTCGAATGTTCGACAAAATCTTCTAGCTAAATAAAGCAGCCGTAGAAAACAAAATTTGTAAACATGTGGATAGCGACAGTGTCGGTATCGTTCGCCATCTTGAATACTGAACGCGTGCGCCGAAATGTAAGCGGATTGCCGCTTGTGTGGTCGTGCTGCCGCGCGGCGAAGATGCGTTTGCGACACCGCTTTTCTTTGCCGCGCCGCATGAGTGCATCCTCCTTAACTGTTCTAGAAATCGTTGGTGGAAACTTACAAATGGAATTAATTGAAATCCAATGTGATAATTTGCTAAAGCAAAAATGTATGGAAGTTGGAATTCCAGATTTTAATACATATTTATCTGTAGATCGGTTTCCTAAAATGTTATCGTTTGTTACATGTATACTGGCTATGTTCGGAAGCACTTATTTATTCGAGCAACACTTATTTATGCGAGCGACTATTTTCTTGAAAAATGACAAAAATTCAGAAAGATCAAGATTAACCGATCAATATTTATCATCAATTTTAAAAATTTCATCAGCTGAATATATTCAACCAAATTTTGATGACTTGCTTTGTGAAAAACGTTGTCAAATATTTTTAAAAAGTAATATTAAACTGTGATTTTGTTTATTTCTTATTATAACTTTTATTTTTGTTTTTTATAAAAAATATAAAATATTTACAGTTAAAGTTTAAAAAATAACATGATATATAAAATGTTTATGTATGTATAATATACAATACATTGAGTCTAATAAATACATAATACATAATATAATCATTCTAAAAATTATATTTTATTAATTTTTTGACCATTGAAAACATGTGGTTTCCGACTTAATACAAAATAGATCATATGGCCCGTAATATCATACGAGTTTGACATGCCTGTGGTAGGCTAAAAGGGACACCATTTAGAACTTTGTTCCTATTTTTCTTGATAAGAAAAAATTCGTTTAACGTTATCTGTCAATAATTTACCTAGAATTCCTGGGAAAAAAGCATGTAAACAATTGGAAAATGGATTATTTTATTTCAAATTCAATTTTAGTAAACGGATATGAGAGGATGTAAGGCAATGTAATTATTTCGGATAAGTGATGGAAGACTCAGACATTGGGTCAACACGTTTGTACACAAAATTCGTTAGTGATTAAAGATAAAAGAGAATGAATATTCTGTAAACAAACATGTTTATATAAACGTGGGTTTGAATTTGGTATAAGTAAATAGTTGTGTGCATGAGATAACTTACTAATAAAATAAGAAATCCCTTTAAAATATTTTATCACTATCGAATGAAATTAGCAATATATGAAACTGATTATTCTCTTGTTTGTAGAGAGTACACGGAAATAATCCTGTTTAAAACTGACAAAGTTAATTTTACTTAAAGTAATCATTTTTAAACGATTAAAAACCTACGTATTACGTGCTAAACCAGGAAGCCCCTTTTCCCTTCTATTCAGCGCGCCATCTAAAGGAAAAAGTTTATTTACATATTTAAGTTTTTTTTCTATTTATAAAATTATTTAAAATATTTACCTTTAATTTTATTTTATTAAGTTTTAATTAATATTAATTTAAAAATATAACACGAATTTTTCTATATTTAATTATAATACGCTTAATAATTAATAATTAAGATTTAAAATTTATTAAGGAAATTATATAAGCCTGGTAACTTTGAGATAATTTTGGCGTGAATCTTGAATTCCGAATTTTCCTGATTTTTGACCACTTTTTTGTAAAGTTCTATATATATTTTTTTTACGAAAAAAAAATTGATAATTTTTGTACAAAAATTTCAGTAAATAAATTTTTTACTCAAAGTAGAGTTTTTGGTGTTGAATTTACTAACCTATTTAACGGTTTACACATACACGCGAGAAATGTAAAACGATAACATAATTATCATAATTATAGAGCCAATTCGATGTTTAAATAAATAAAGTATTTATATCAACCGAACAGTTAAAATAGATATATTTTTAGATTTAAACAATTATACATATATATATTGAGAAAAAAATAATAACTATTAAAAAAGTATTTTAATTAATAAAACAATAAATATTTCACATAAAACTGTGTGTTCCACGAAAATAATAATTTCATATACTGTAATTATATGTTTTTAAGTTCGAAAAATACGCAACGCCGTCTTTCGTTTGAAATAGTCATTATATTTCGTATAAGAATTTTTGTATAATAATAATGAGACGCCATCTATCGCAAATACTTTGAATTATTTAAACGTATTACGAAAAACCGGCAAACAAAATATATTTTTAATAAGAAATGTGCTTACATTCTTGAAAAATAAAAATGAAATATAATTATCTGAATTATATAGCTAATTTGATGTTTAAATAACTCGAATGTTTTATTATTTCGAAAATATCAACACAGTAATAAATTATATAAATTATAAATTCAGTTTATTATATAAAAAATATTTTAATCTATCTATTAAGAAAAACCATTTGAATCAATTATGAAAGAATATAAAATTAAGTGAAATTATTGTTTATAATGACGAAACACGTAACACCTGACCACCCTTATTGTTCGTAAACAGTTTATGAACACCCCGTTTTAAATCATGAAAGTTTCAATTTTATGTTTTTAAGAGTGTTTCTAAATCTAATTAACAACACACGATAGGTTTAAGTTTAATTTACCAACGATGAGAAACGTGATAGTTGGAAACTTAAAATCGTGAATGAAACTACGAAAATTATAAAAAATATAGAAAATACAAGACGCATTATATCATCAAGATCAAAGTAAAACATTGCGCAGAAGATAAAACTTGTCACATACACTCCGAAACAATATGCGGCTGAAAGATATATTTCACAAACTAGGTTTACTTCTTGTATATAAGTCTATAAATCCCAATGAGTTTTGTTCAAAGTTTCGATTTTAGTATTAAGGAAATTTTCTTCTTTTCTCAATTTATCGACCACATCAGATAAATACACGAATCTCTTCGAGATCATCACAATCAATGTTCCCATAACAAGTATACAGCAATCTAATTGTCTAATTACATAAATGCACATTAATGTGATATTCAGGTTACAGAACGCCAGCTCAAACTCTGAGTCAGTTATTTTCTTCAAAGTTGGATAAAGAAACAAATCAATTACAGTAATGACTGGAATTATTGAAAAAAATAAAACTGTGAGGCTACAAATAAATAAATATCTGAATGATATCTGTCATTTCTTTTTCTTCTATTTCATATCCACTGTTATTTCTAGGTAAATAAAGCCTTGTTTTTTTTTTTAAACAAACTGAATTGAACTAGTGTAAAAATACCAATTGTAACTAATATGAATTTTATCAGTATTTGATTGTTAGGGAACATTCGAACTAATCCGACACACACTGAATTGTCCGTTATCTCTTGGGTAGCAAGTACTAAGTTCGGCCACATAAATATCTCTATAGTAGTTTGATGCAAAGGATATAACTTCGACAGGTATTTTCTAGGGTTTCTGAAACGGGATCCCGGGAACCCGGGATCCCGGGATCCCGGCTGTTTTTTTACCCCGGGAAATATCCCGGGAAATTTTTCTCATCCCGGGAAATCCCGCAATTTTTTTAAAAGTTCACTTTTTTCTTATTTTGTGTTAAGATTGAAGAAATTTTACAAATAGAAAGTATAATTAACTCATAAACTGTCAGAATGCCGGAATGCATTTATATTTAATTTAAGCCTGTGTTACTGATGGTGCAGCTGTAATGGTGAAATTTGGAAGGTTAATTGAATGTGAGCATCAGTTATGTTATGCACACGGAATTCATTTAGCGGTATGTGATGTTTTGTACCAAAAGTCAACCACTTCAGTAGCAGTCCCTCTTTCTGAAGAAATTCAAACTGAAGATGAAGAGCGCAATGATGATATTGAGAAAGATGAAGAAGACTTTAGTTATAGTATTGATTTTGAAAGTGTTTTGTGTGAGCGTTTGGCTGAAGATCCTTTCGATATAGATATTTCATTTGAATTACATGACACACTAGGTAATGAAATAGTCTGTTCTCAAATCATTAATAAGGTTAGAAAAATAGCAAAATTTTTTCGCAAATCACCTTTAAAGAATAACATCTTACAAAAATACGTTGAACAGGAACATGGGAAAAATTTGCACTTATTTCTGGATTCCAAAACCCGATGGAATAGCCTTTTAGCCATGTTAGAGCGATTTATTAAAATAAGATCATCCATATCGAAAGCAATCATTGACTGTAATAAAGATACGGACAATTTTGATCTTGACAAACAAGAAGTTACTGTAATTCGTGACATCGTG